>NW_027261068.1:0-132453 GCF_045791955.1 Oncorhynchus clarkii lewisi
GTAGTGTGGTGGTTTAATATTATAGTGTGGTGGTTTAATATTATAGTCTGTAGTGTGGTGGTTTAATATCATAGTGTGGTGGTTTAATATCATAGTGTGGTGGTTTAATATTATAGTGAATTGTTTTTTTTTTCTTTATAAAGACATCTGATTTACAGAACAGTTCAGAGGGGTGGGACAATACATCTGATTTACAGAACATCAGAGTGGTGGGACATACCATTTGGTAACCTAATAACCTAATTTTACCCTTTTATGATTCCGGTCGGAATAATGTCTGTGTTGTCTGACAAAAATTACAACATATATCTTCAGCACTCCTTTGAAAACCCATCTTTCAGTAATCTAGTTATTTTTCATCAGCGAGAGGACAACATTGTTTAAAAAACAAGGTTAGAAGCTTAGCCACAAGCCTTTTTAAGAGGACAACATTGTTTAGGTTAGAAGCTTAGCCGCAAGCCTTTTTAAGAGGACAACATTGTTTAGGTTAGAAGCTTAGCCACAAGCCTTTTTAAGAGGACAAAAGGAGTAATGTTGACGACTGTACCACTCCCCACAAAAAATTCAAAGTCACTGTTAATATGGATGTGAGCCTGAAAGCCCCTTTCATGATGAGACAGAACTAATCAACATGCTGCTACTCCCAGGGCTCATGTTTTAGACAAGCAAGACTAATCACTGTCAGCCCCTAATCTCCCATCCCATCACAGGGTGAAGTAACAGCAGATGTCTCTGACATGGGAAAACACAGATGTGGGTGCTTTTACATGTTCTGATATCAATTTAAAAAGCAGATTTTTCACAAAAAAAGGGGATTTTATTTGTTATGCACATGAATGGTTACGTTGAAGTGACAAGTGTATTAGGATGTATCAAGTACATGTAGCGTATACATCTATACCTGACCATAACAGTATACACAGTCTATACCTGACCATAACAGTATACAGCTAAGAGTCTATACCTGACCATAACACTATAAGACTAAGAGTCTATACCTGACCACAACACTATACAGCTAAGAGTCTATACCTGACCACAACACTATACAGCTAAGAGTCTATACCTGACCACAACACTATACAGCTAAGAGTCTATACCTGACCATAACACTATACAGCTAAGAGTCTATACCTGCCCACAACACTATACAGCTAAGAGTCTATACCTGACCATAACACTATAAGACTAAGAGTCTATACCTGACCACAACACTATACAGCTAAGAGTCTATACCTGACCACAACACTATACAGCTAAGAGTCTATACCTGACCACAACACTATACAGCTAAGAGTCTATACCTGACCATAACACTATACAGCTAAGAGTCTATACCTGACCAAAACACTATACAGCTAAGAGTCTATACCTGACAACAACACTATACAACTAAGAGTCTATACCTGACCACAACACTATACAGCTAAGAGTCTATACCTGACCATAACACTACACAGCTAAGAGTCTATACCTGACCATAACACTATACAGCTAAGAGTCTATACCTGACCATAACACTATACAGCTAAGAGTCTATACCTGACGATAACACTATACAGCTAAGAGTCTATACCTGTCAACCTGAATACTATACAGCTAAGAGTCTATACCTGACCACAACACTATACAGCTAAGAGTCTATACCTGACCATAACACTATAAGACTAAGAGTCTATACCTGACCACAACACTATACAGCTAAGAGTCTATACCTGACCACAACACTATACAGCTAAGAGTCTATACCTGACCATAACACTATACAGCTAAGAGTCTATACCTGACAACAACACTATACAACTAAGAGTCTATACCTGACCACAACACTATACAGCTAAGAGTCTATACCTGACCATAACACTATACAGCTAAGAGTCTATACCTGACCACAACACTATACAGCTAAGAGTCTATACCTGACCACAACACTATACAGCTAAGAGTCTATACCTGTCAACCTGAATACTCTAACCACTGTATACAGATACAACAAACACTAACTTTTGTCCTCACCCTCTCTCTCTCTCTCTCTGTATTCTCTCTCTCTGTCTTCTCTCTCTGTCTTCTCTCTCTCTCTCTCTCTCTCTCTCTGTCTTCTCTCTCTGTCTTCTCTCTCTCTCTCTCTCTCTCTCTCTCTCCTCTGTCTTCTCTCTCTCTCCCCACCCCTCCTTCTCTATTCCCCTCTCCTCTCTCTCATGTTGCTCAAGCCTCCCTGTGCAGTAGTTACAGTGTTGTTGTTCTCCCCAACACCAGCCCTTCTATAGGTATTCTGTTCCAATTATCCTAAGTGTTAACTCCTACCGCCATGCTGGGGAATATTCATATTTGATATACCTCATTAAACATGGTGAGCTGCTTGCTTCTTCTTCTTCTATGGTTTCTCAGCTGCTTAAGCTCTGCATGAACTCCCACTGACTCCCATTTTCATGCTAAAATAGCAACTCTTTATTGGATTGTCTTCTATGGTCTTTGAATCAAGCTGGCAGAGAGTGATCTTTTTCTCTGTATTCAATAGACTGTGGTGTTACAGGCTTTTGTCCCCAAGGGTTAAAACTAGTGCACTATATAGGGAAAGGTTGCCATTTGGGACACAGACTGAGTCATTTCACAGCAGTGTGCCTTTCTGAGTGAACGTTGGATTCCATCTCAACCGCCTTCAAGGGCTCTGGGAACTTAGGAACAAAAACACAGACGCTGTGATCGAATGAAAGAACGCGATACACTAACAAAATAAAAATGCTTAGGGACAAAAACGATCAACATTCAACCACTAAGAGGATGATTTCTAGCCAGTGAGGGATTGTTGTATTATGAACAAGATGTGGTAGTGTAAAGCTGGTTTAAACACGGTGGTTGTCTGAACAACATGGCTCATACACCAACACGATGCAGCAGTCATAACTGTGTTTTGTGTCGTTTTTCTTTCATCACAATGATAGAAGAGGCTTTAATCAGCAGGTACCAACCTTTACAACTGAACAAGGCTGGCCTGAATGACAGAGGGAATGACAGAGGGCATATCCAACAGATTATTGTCTCGGCTGTGAATCCTCCTCTCTTCTGTCCTTCTCCTCATATGTCCTTCTCTTACAGGTGACAGTACTTTAGTTCATCGTTAGCTCATCAACCAACCTTGTATAATACATGTGTATTAACGTTGCATTGCTAGTTGTCCTTCAGCTGTACAAACAACAATGATAAATGTTCCCTTTCTACATTAAAAAAAAACTCTTAACGATCCAATAATTGGATGATAATTATGGGCTGTGACGATGAAGGCATAATTAATGGAATATTGTCATAGTCATTAGCTGGCCCTAATCTGTCATTAACTCACTATTAGAGACAACAACAAAAAATAACGTTCTCCCATCTCAAGAGGTTACATTGCAAAAAAATACCACAGTAACTGCCTATTAGGTGCAAATAAAGTAACAGGGTTGACCGTAACAGGGTTGACCGTAACAGGGTTGACCATAACAGGGTTGACAATAACAGGGTTGACCGTAACAGGGTTGACCGTACCAGGGTTGACAATTTCTTCTTAAATCAGCCATAAATCCCCTTGTGACAGGGGGAATTGAAGCTTGTTGTGAGCAACAGCGAGGGAGTGGCAATTTAATGCAATTTCTAGCCTGTCTATCTATGGGTAACATGGTTGACGAGTCAGGCTCGACCCACTCAGTTTCCCACCACAAAACTCCAGAAAATGGCTAGAAGCAGTTCAGCTGGTTTTACACTATGATTTGACTATTAGATGTTCAATGTTTCCTTTGAAAAAAACAAACATCTAAAAAGAAATACCTTCAGCATATTAAAATGAGAGTTTAGTTCACGTGACAGGATCTCCTTAAAATGAGAGTTTAGTTCACGTGACAGGATCTCCTTAAAATGAGAGTTTAGCTCACGTGACAGGATCTCCTTAAAATGAGAGTTTAGCTCACGTGACAGGATCTCCTTAAAATGAGAGTTTAGCTCACGTGACAGGATCTCCTTAAAATGAGAGTTTAGTTCACGTGACAGGATCTCCTTAAAATGAGAGTTTAGCTCACGTGACAGGATCTCCTTAAAATGAGGGACACATGTAAATGAATCACTCCATGAAATAAGTCATAATCTTCAGAAGGGACAGGGTTGATGAAGGGACATGTCAAAATGATGAATTTTGGCACTTTAGCAAGCCCAGATTTATTCAATTCTCCACGTGGTCTATATTAAAGGGCACTTCCTTTTATATTACAGGCTTTTAAAATGCAATATTGGTGCACAACTTCTACTGAAAATATCAAAGGGACATAAAAGGCACCCATTTTGTGGAAGGACCCAATTATAACGGATGACATCGGCTTGAAATAAAACAAATCAATTAAATGTATAGATGTAAGGTGTACTCAATGTGATTCATCTCTGTCTCCCATCGCTTATAGAAGGTGACCCAGCAGCACTAACTCTGTGCCCTTATCTGTGGTCATTTCGGATGGTCTCCACCCCGTTAGGTCAGAGTTCAGCTCACACCATGAGAACAAGTCCATCCTAATTGGCTCAGCCACATTCAAGTCTTCAGAGTGTTGTGTTCTCATTATGGAGCCCGTGGATCCTGACCCCTGGACACAGAAAGACAAGCGGGCTGTCACTCTCTATGACAGTCTGAGGTTCCCCGGATAGAAGACTGAAAAAAAACTGTTGAGCCATCTAGCAATTACAGAGAGAGAGAATAGTAATAATCTTCTTGGCGTGGGCTTCGTCTGTGTCCTCATCAGTTCTTTCATGCCCTTTTCACACTACTGAGTCAAGCCGAGCTGAACTCTGCGCTGTCCAGGTCACGAAACTACCATCATTCATATTATATTAGGGTCCCCATTAGCTGTTGCCAAGGCAGCAGCTACTCTTCCTGGGGTCCAAACTGAAATAAAACATTACATCATACAAAAACATTGTGCATCATACACATTTACATTGCTCCATTATTACATTACAATTTTACATTACATTACTAAGAATAATGTGTGTGTGTGTGTGTGTGTGTGTGTGTGTGTGTGTGTGTGTGTGTGTGTGTGTGTGTGTGTGTGTGTGTGTGTGTGTGTGTTGTGCCGCAAGGTGTTGTTTTAGTAGATTTTCAAATCTGATTTTATTGGTAGCTTGAGTTACCTGAGGTGGCAGAGAGTACCATGTAGTCATGGCTCTATATAGTACTGTGCATCTCCCAGGCTCTGTTGAAGAGACCGCTTGTCTTGTGGGGTATTTATGGTTATCTGAGCTGTCTGTTAACCGATTGAACAGACAGTTTGCTACTTTCAATATGTCAATACCTCTCACAAAGGCCTGTAGTGATTGTCAATCTCTCCTCTACTTTGAGCCAGGAGAGACTGACATGCCTGTTGCTGATGTTATCTCTCCTCTACTTTGAGCCAGGAGAGACTGACATGCCTGTTGCTGATGTTATCTCTCCTCTACTTTGAGTCAGGAGAGACTGACATGCCTGTTGCTGATGTTATCTCTCCTCTACTTTGAGCCAGGAGAGACTGACATGCCTGTTGCTGATGTTATCTCTCCTCTACTTTGAGCCAGGAGAGACTGACATGCATGTTGCTGATGTTATCTCTCCTCTACTTTGAGTCATGAGAGACTGACATGCCTGTTGCTGATGTTATCTCTCCTCTACTTTGAGTCAGGAGAGACTGACATGCCTGTTGCTGATGTTATCTCTCCTCTACTTTGAGTCAGGAGAGACTGACATGCCTGTTGCTGATGTTATCTCTCCTCTACTTTGAGCCAGGAGAGACTGACATGCCTGTTGCTGATGTTATATCTCCTCTACTTTGAGTCAGGAGAGACTGACATGCCTGTTGCTGATGTTATCTCTCCTCTACTTTGAGTCAGGGCCTGACATGCATGTTGCGGATGTTATCTCTCCTCTACTTTGAAGGGCCAGACGTGCATGTTGCTGATGTTATCTCTCCTCTACTTTGAAGGGCCAGACGTGCATGTTGCTGATGTTATCTCTCCTCTACTTTGAAGGGCCAGACGTGCTCTGTTATGGCCCAACTGTAATATGTCTATGTTCTCCTTTAGTAGTTTCTGTAACAGCGCTGAAAGGACATTTTGAAGAGAAGATATCAGAGGCAGCACAGTGGGTTTGGGCCGGCACAATAGTATGAAATGAGTTCAGTTCACAGAGCCTTACAACAGAGCCTCCTGTCACAGCGTCCATTTAAACACCTTTTTCAGCTGCATGTGAACCATTCACTTTGCTCTACTGTTCCGTCAGAGGTTCAAAGAGAAGCAGATTAAAGAGAACCACAGCACCAGGGGTTTCATCAGTGTCTGATGGATTCACGGTAGCTAGCTACGTAGTTCAATTCAACTGTTGGAATTTGAGTTTGAATGTGACAGATCTGGGTAAGAAGGGAGACAGAGAAAGGGTGTGAAGAGTCAAATTCACATTTTCAACCCAAATATCCAACTGGGAGTGGGGCCTCACTGTAAGAGCCAATCAGAAGCTGGGAGTAATGGTTAATAATGACCTGTACAGCCGGTCTCTGAGGGTGGGGCCTCACTGTAAGAGCCAATCAGAAGCTGGGAGTAATGGTTAATAATGACCTGTACAGCCGGTCTCTGAGGGTGGGGTCTCGCTGTAAGAGCCAATCAGAAGCTGGGAGTAATGGTTAATAATGACCTGTACAGCCGGTCTCTGAGGGTGGGGTCTCACTGTAAGAGCCAATCAGAAGCTGGGAGTAATGGTTAATAATGACCTGTACAGCCGGTCTCTGGGGGTGGGGCCTCACTGTAAGAGCCAATCAGAAGCTGGGAGTAATGGTTAATAATGACCTGCACAGCCGGTCTCTGAGGGTGGGGCCTCACTGTAAGAGCCAATCAGAAGCTGGGAGTAATGGTTAATAATGACCTGTACAGCCGGTCTCTGAGGGTGGGGTCTCACTGTAAGAGCCAATCAGAAGCTGGGAGTAATGGTTAATAATGACCTGTACAGCCGGTCTCTGAGGGTGGGGCCCTCACTGTAAGAGCCAATCAGAAGCTGGGAGTAATGGTTAATAATGACCTGTACAGCCGGTCTCTGAGGGTGGGGTCTCACTGTAAGAGCCAATCAGAAGCTGGGAGTAATGGTTAATAATGACCTGTACAGCCGGTCTCTGAGGGTGGGGTCTCACTGTAAGAGCCAATCAGAAGCTGGGAGTAATGGTTAATAATGACCTGTACAGCCGGTCTCTGAGGAGTGAGTCGGTAAAAGCTTTCCATATTTTCCATTTCACATTTGTGTAACTGTAGTTAAGTACTGTACCTGGTATATTTAAGTAATAATGTAGGAGGGGTGTGGTTATGGCCAATATACCACGGCTAAGGGCTGTTCTTAGGCATGACCCACAGCCCTTAGCCGTGGTATATTGGCCATATACCACAAACCCCCGAGGTGCCTTATTTCTATTATAAACTGGTTACCAATGTAATTAGAGCAGTAAAAATAAATGTTTTGTCATACCCGTGGTATACAGTCTGATACGGTCTGATAAAGCCAAGGCTAGCTTTTTCAAGCAGAAATTTGCTTCCTGCAACACAAACTCAAAAAAGTTCTGGGACACTGTAAGGTCCTTGGAGAATAAGAACACCTCCTCCCAGCTGCCCACTGCACTGAGGATAGGAAACACTGTCACCACTGATAAATCCACTATAATTGAGAATTTCAATAATAATTTTTCTACGGCTGGCCATGCTTTCCACCTGGCTACCCCTACCCCGGTCAACACCACTGCACCCCCCACAGGAACTCGCCCAAGCCTTCCCCATTTCTCCTTCTCCCAAATCCAGTCAGCTGTTGTTCTGAAAGAGCTGCAAAATCTGGACCCCTACAAATCAGCCGGGCTAGACAATCTGGACCCTTTCTTTCTAAAATTATCTGCCGAAATTGTTACAACCCCTATTACTAGCCTGTTCAACCTCTCTTGGATTGGAAAGCAGCTGCGGTCATCCCCCTCTTCAAAGACACTCTTGACCCAAACTGCTACAGACCTATATCTATCCTACCCTGCCTTTCTAAGGTCTTCGAAAGCCAAGTCAACAAACAGATTACCGACCATTTTGAATCCCACCATACCTTCTCCGCTATGCAATCTGGTTTCACAGCTGGTCATGGGTGCACCTCAGCCACGCTCAAGGTCCTAAACGATATCTTAACAGCCATCGATAATAAACAATACTGTGCAGCCGTATTCATTGACCTTGCCAAGGCTTTCGACTCTGTCAATCACCAGACTCGATAGCCTTGGTTTCTCAAATGATTGCCTCACCTAGTTCATCAACTACTTCTCTGATAGAGTTCAGTGTGTCAAATCGGAGGGCCTGTTGTCTCTATGGGGGTGCCACAGGGTTCAATTCTTGGACCGACTCTCTTCTCTGTATACATCAATGATGTCGCTCTTTCTGCTGGTGAGTCTCTGATCCACCTCTACGCAGACGACACCATTCTGTATACTTCTGGCCCTTCTTCGGACACTGTGTTAACAAACCTCCAGACGAGCTTCAATGCCATACAACTCTCCTTCCGTGGCCTCCAATTGCTCTTAAATACAAGTAAAACTAAATGCATGCTCTTCAACCGATTGCTACCTGCACCTGCCCGACCGGCTAGCATCACTACCCTGGACGGTTCTGACTTAGAATATGTGGACAACTACAAATACCTAGGTGTCTGGCTAGACTGTAAACTCTCCTTCCAGACTCACATCAAACATCTCCAATCCAAAGTTAAATCTAGAATTGGCTTCCTATTTCGCAACAAAGCATCCTTCACTCATGCTGCCAAACACACCCTTGTAAAACTGACCATCCTACCGATCCTCGACTTCGGCGATGTCATTTACAAAATAGCCTCCAATACCCTACTCAATAAATTGGATGCAGTCTATCACATTGCAATCCGTTTTGTCACCAAAGCCCCATATACTACCCACCACTGCGACCTTGGGCCAGTGGTCGCTTCATACTTGTCGCCAAACCCACTGGCTCCAGGTCATCTACAAGACCCTGCTAGGTAAAGTCCCCCCTTATCTCAGCTCGCTGGTCACCATAGCAGCACCCACCTGTAGCATGCGCTCCAGCAGGTGTATCTCTCTGGTCACCCCCAAAACCAATTCTTCCTTTGGCCGCCTCTCCTTCCATTTCTCTGCTGCCAATGACTGGAACGAACTACAAAAATCTCTGAAACTGGAAAAACGTATCTCCCTCACTAGCTTTAAGCACCAGCTGTCAGAGCAGCTCACAGATTATTGCACCTGTACATAGCCCATCTATAATTTAGCCCAAACAACTACCTCTCCCCCTAAAATATATGTATGTATTTATTTTGCTCCTTTGCACCCCATTATTTCTATCTCTACCTTGCACATTCTTCCACTGCAAATCTACCATTCCAGTGTTTTACTTGCTATATTGTATTTACTTTGCCACCATGGCCTTTTTTGCCTTTACCTCCCTTATCTCACCTCATTTGCTCACATTGTATATAGACTTCTTTTTCTACTGTATTATTGACTGTATGTTTGTTTTACTCCATGTGTAACTCTGTGTCGTTGTATGTGTCGAACTGCTTTGCTTTATCTTGGCCAGGTTGCAGTTGTAAATGAGAACTTGTTCTCAACTTGCCTACCTGGTTAATAAATAAAGGTGAAATAAACAAAAATAAAATAATTTACCACGTCTGTCAGCTAATCAGCATTCAGAGCTCGAGCCACCCAGCTTATAAAACAGAATATAATATATAATATTACCATCAGGTAATCATTAACAAACCTTCTTCCTATATGAGGTGTGATAAGTATGACTGTGTGTTTTGACATGTGGAGGCTGATTTCCCGTAGCTAGTCATTTACCTTGTCGACTGTAGTTTTCTCTGTTCATTTGTTCACACACTTCCAATAAATCCTGACAGACAGACTGACAGACAGACTGATAGGCAGATTGACAGACAGACTGATAGGCAGACTGATAGACAGACTAGGTAAAGTGGGATTGGGATGGGGTCGGGAGCGTGGGGATGCCTGTCCATTTAGTGATAGAGAAGATCAAAGGCATCCCATCCAATATTAAAAGCATTAGGAGAGAGAAAGAGATCCCCCCCGTCCCTGTCAATCTCCTCTGTCTGTCTTCAGTTCATGAGAGATACCGGACACACCCCAATGCTGGTCCATTGAACATGACATTACCTCAGGTAAGTACTGCGTCTTCCTCTCCTGCTCTCTCTCTCTCTCTCTCTCTCTCTCTCTCTCTCTCTCTCTCTCTCTCTCTCTCTCTCTCTCACACACACACACTCTCTGTCTTTTTTCTCTCTCTCTCTCTCTCTCTCTCTCTCTCTCACACACACACACTCTCTGTCTTTCTCTCTCTCTCTCTCTCTCTCTCTCTCTCTCTCTCTCTCTCTCTCTCTCTCTCAATTCAGTTTCGATTTAAGTGCTTTATTGACATGGGAAACATATGTTTACATTGCCAAACAAGTGAAATATATAATAAACAAAGTTATATTAACAATACAAAATTAACAGTAAACATTACAAGTTCCAAAATAATAACGACATCTCAAATGTCATATTATGTCTACATATAGTGTTGTTAAAGTACAACATTGTTAAAGTTCAAAATTGAAAATAAATAAACATAAAGGGCTCCCGAGTGGCGCAGCGGTCTAAGGCACTGTATCTCAGTGCAGAGGCTTCACTACAGACCATGGTTCGATTCCAGACTGTATCACAGCGGTCTGAGGCACTGCATCTCAGTGCAGAGGCTTCACTACAGACCATGGTTCGATTCCAGACTGTATCACAGCGGTCTGAGGCACTGCATCTCAGTGCAGAGGCTTCCCTACAGACCATGGTTCAATTCCAGACTGTATCACAGCGGTCTGAGGCACTGCATCTCAGTGCAGAGGCTTCCCTACAGACCATGGTTCGATTCCAGACTGTATCACAGCGGTCTGAGGCACTGCATCTTAGTGCAGAGGCTTCACTACAGACCATGGTTCGATTCCAGACTGTATCACAGCGGTCTGAGGCACTGCATCTCAGTGCAGAGGCTTCACTACAGACCATGGTTCGATTCCAGACTGTATCACAGCGGTCTGAGGCACTGCATCTCAGTGCAGAGGCTTCACTACAGACCATGGTTCGATTCCAGACTGTATCACAACTGGCCGTGATTGGGAATCCCATAGGGTGGCACGCAATTGGCCCAGCGTTGTCCGGGTTAGGGTTTGGCCGGGGTAGGCTGTCATTGTAAATAATAATTCGTTCTTAACTGACTTGCCAAGTTAAATAAAGGTTAAATAAATAAATATAGCTTGTATTTACAATGGTGTTTGTTCTTCACTGGTTGCCCTTTTCTTGTGGCAGCAGATCACAAATCTTCCTGCTGTGATTGTATGCTGTTACTCTCCGTAGCGCAGCCATTAGTAAGTCAGTCTGATTCGGTGGCAGTCAGTGGCAGTGGAAATGTGGAATTATGGCACACAGTATTATTAATGATTCAGCACCAATGTGCTACCAAAGATAATTGAATACATTTGGTCTGTGGATCAGGATCTGTCACAGTCCAGAAGCAACGCCTAGCCAACCATTTACACAGACCAGAAGCAACGCCTAGACCACCATTTACACAGACCAGAAGCAACGCCTAGCCAACCATTTACACAGACCAGAAGCAACGCCTAGCCAACCATTTACACAGTCCAGAAGCAACGCCTAGCCAACCATTTACACAGACCAGAAGCAACGCCTAGCCAACCATTTACACAGACCAGAAGCAACGCCTAGACCACCATTTACACAGACCAGAAGCAACGCCTAGCCAACCATTTACACAGACCAGAAGCAACGCCTAGCCCACCATTTACACAGACCAGAAGCAACGCCTAGCCAACCATTTACACAGACCAGAAGCAACGCCTAGACCACCATTTACACAGACCAGAAGCAACGCCTAGCCAACCATTTACACAGACCAGAAGCAACGCTTAGCCAACCATTTACACAGACCAGAAGCAACGCCTAGCCGACCATTTACACAGACCAGAAGCAACGCCTAGACCACCATTTACACAGACCAGAAGCAACGCCTAGCCAACCATTTACACAGACCAGAAGCAACGCTTAGCCAACCATTTACACAGACCAGAAGCAACGCCTAGCCGACCATTTACACAGACCAGAAGCAACGCCTAGACCACCATTTACACAGACCAGAAGCAACGCCTAGCCAACCGTTTACACAGACCAGAAGCAACGCCTAGACCACCATTTACACAGACCAGAAGCAACGCCTAGCCAACCATTTACACAGTCCAGAAGCAACGCCTAGCCAACCATTTACACAGACCAGAAGCAACGCCAAATGGTTGGACTGTGGCTTCATTCAAATCCTTCTGCTGTCAGTAAATAGGGCCAAATGAATCAGGTGGAGAATTTCCAAATCCAATCTCCTTCAAATCTAATTTGAAATTGAGAAATATATTAAATAAATACAAATTCATCCAAATGAAACAACAACAACAAAAACATTAAGCGCTTAAAATGTCAACGATAATGTGGTGAGAATACTTTGTGACATTTCTAAATGGAAGCAATCTGAGAACAAGAGGTTGAGAGCGTTGGGCTCAGTCATTCTTTCTCCCAATCCTCAACCTCTCATAGAAAGACAGTTTCTATCTAATCTAACCAACATCCACTCCAAGGTGACTGACGGAATGACTCCTCTGTTGCTGACGTTCTCCCCTTCTGGCTCCAATATCTCTGTCAGAATCAGCTGAAGGATGCTGTGACCTGTAGAATCTCTTTAAAGGAGACCAACCACATCAGAAAACCAATGACCTTGTGTTGGACAGCCTGTGTACTCACAGTACGATGCGTCACAAGACAGAGTTCAGACTCTGAGCACTGACGTGAATAAGCATGCCGTTCAGAGCTGGGCGGCGAGTGGCTGTAGCACTACAGAGAAAGAGCGTTGCTCTATTTCAACCGTCAGTGTTCTGTCAACAGAGGATTCAATGAACCTCTTAGAAGCCTTTTACTTGATGCTCTTTCTGTCACGAATTGACTGTGACTTCTGAGTAGTCATTCATCTATAATTCTGTAGATTGTGCCAGAAAGTCTTGGTGTTTACTCTCTAAATGTGTATTTATATCCATGTGCAGTATGTATCATATACAGAATAACTCACTTCTAACAAATAATTGACTTGAATTGATTTGTATCTACGTGAATACAAGAAGCATACACAATGAGGTCACTTCCTGGCATCCTGATCATGAAAGCCATAATATTTTCCTCATGTGTTACTGAAAACCAAACACACACCACCAGAACTGATTCTGAATGCCTTCTATTCTTCCACATGATGTAGGTGTGTTTATCCTTCAGGTGATGTGAGACGCAGCTGCTGCGTTTCAACTGCATAATGAAACAGCTTCCTGGTGCAACAGGGACACTGAGCAGAGATGATAGGGTCATGATATTACTCTGACACTTCCTGGTGCAACAGGGACACTGAGCAGAGATGATAGGGTCATGATATTACTCTGACACTTCCTGGTGCAACAGGGACACTGAGCAGAGATGATAGGGTCATGATATTACTCTGACACTTCCTGGTGCAACAGAGACACTGAGCAGAGATGATAGGGTCATGATATTACTCTGACACTTCCTGGTGCAACAGGGACACTGAGCAGAGATGATAGGGTTGTGATATTACTCTGACACTTCCTGGTGCAACAGGGACACTGAGCAGATATGATAGGGTCATGATATTACTCTGACACTTCCTGGTGCAACAGGGACACTGAGCAGAGATGATAGGGTTGTGATATTACTCTGACACGCATGTCAACCTCCATGTTTCAAACGTGACGAGAACGGGATACATGCCAGTGCTTTTGAGAGCCAGAGGCGTTTGCAGCTGGTGTGGTCTGAGCATCAGGGCTTGATAACTAGAGCTGGTGGAGTTTGTCCCAAAATGGCTGACTGACCTCTCATAGCAACATTATGGATGAAGTAGATGCTGAATGAGATGTGGGAGGATGCTGATTGCCCTCTCATAGCAACGTTATGGATGAAGTAGATGCTGAATGAGATATGGGAGGATGCTGATTGACCTCTCATAGCAACGTTATGGATGAAGTAGATGCTGAATGAGATATGGGACGATGCTGATTGGAATATTATGACGTGTAACCAGGAAATGCATCCAACCAACCACAATACAATAATTTGTTTCATAAAGATAAACAATAATTTATTCACATTTCCTTTGCAAAAATCACAATTAGCACACATTGACCTGCCTATGAAGTTACCAACTACCGATTACTGGAAAGAAGACGATAAACACTGAGCAAAGATAGAAGAGCCGTGTACAATGAAAAGCACCCGTTTGAAGACCCACCAAATGCCAGAAAGGACTGTTAGGTGAAATATAATGCGTTAGAGACAATAACTTGTGTTATTTTTGACAATACAAAGAGATCTTCAGACAGGTCCGAAAATATGCAGAATATACTAATAAATGTACACTAATTGAAAATGAGCAATACAAAATAATAAATATGTTTTGTATTTATAAATTACATTTAATGTATTCGGGGAACAATCAAATCACTTGAATTAATTATTTAATCAGTAAGAAATGCACTTTTTTCATTAGTGATACTGATTTACCATTGATGAGAAACATTGAGATCACTTTTGCAATGAGATGCTGGGGAAAAACTGTTGACTAGTGAACCTTCCCTTCAAGACTGTTTTAAACTGAGAAACTGTTGACTAGTGAAACCTTCCTTCAAGACTGTTTTAAACTGGGAAACTGTTGACTAGTGAACCCCTCCTTCAAGACTGTTTTAAACTGAGAAACTGTTGACTAGTGAACCTTCCCTTCAAGACTGTTTTAAACTGAGAAACTGTTGACTAGTGAACCCTCCTTCAAGACTGTTATAAACTGAGAAACTGTTGACTAGTGAACCCCTCCTTCAAGACTGTTTTAAACTGAGAAACTGTTGACTAGTGAACCCTCCTTCAAGACTGTTTTAAACTGAGAAACTGTTGACTAGTGAACCCTCCTTCAATACTGTTTTAAACTGAGAAACTGTTGACTAGTGAACCCTCCTTCAAGACTGTTATAAACTGAGAAACTGTTGACTAGTGAACCCTCCTTCAAGACTGTTTTAAACTGAGAAACTGTTGACTAGTGAACCCCTCCTTCAATACTGTTTTAAACTGAGAAACTGTTGACTAGTGAACCCTCCTTCAAGACTGTTTTAAACTGAGAAACTGTTGACTAGTGAACCCTCCTTCAAGACTGTTTTAAACTGAGACACTGTTGACTAGTGAACCTTCCTTCAAGACTGTTATAAACTCAGAAACGGTTGACTAGTGAACCCCTCCTTCAAGACTGTTTTAAAAAGAGAAACTGTTGACTAGTGAACCCTCCTTCAAGACTGTTTTAAACTGAGAAACTGTTGACTAGTGAACCTTCCTTCAAGACTGTTATAAACTGAGAAACTGTTGACTAGTGAACCCCTCCTTCAAGACTGTTTTAAACTGAGAAACTGTTGACTAGTGAACCCCTCCTTCAAGACTGTTTTAAACTGAGAAACTGTTGACTAGTGAACCCTTCCTTCAAGACTGTTTTAAACTGAGAAACTGTTGACTAGTGAACCTTCCCTTCAAGACTGTTTTAAACTGAGAAACTGTTGACTAGTGAACTCTCCTTCAAGACTGTTTTAAACTGAGAAACTGTTGACTAGTGAACGTTCCGTTCAAGACTGTTTTAAACTGAGAAACTGTTGACTAATGAACCCTCCTTCAAGACTGTTTTAAACTGAGAAACTGTTGACTAGTGAACCCTTCCTTCAAGAAAGACTGTTATAAACTGAGAAACTGTTGACTAGTGAACCTTTCCTTCAAAATTGTTTTAAACTGAGAAACTGTTGACTAGTGAACCTAGTGAACCCTCCTTCAAGACTTGAGAAACAAGACTGTTTTAAACTGAGAAACTGTTGACTAGTGAACCTTCCCTTCAAGACTGTTTTAAACTGAGAAACTGTTGACTAGTGAACCTTCCCTTCAAGACTGTTTTAAACTGTTTTAAACTGACTGAGAAACTGTTGACTAGTGAACCCCTCCTTCAAGACTGTTTTAAACTGAGAAACTGTTGACTAGTGAACCCTTCCTCCAAGAAAGACTGTTATAAACTGAGAAACTGTTGACTAGTGAACCTTTCCTTCAAAACTGTTTTAAACTGAGAAACTGTTGACTAGTGAACCCTTCCTTCAAGAAAGACTGTTTTAAACTGAGAAACTGTTGACTAGTGAACCCTTCCTTCAAGAAAGACTGTTATAAACTGAGAAACTGTTGACTAGTGAAACTTCCCTTCAAGACTGTTTTAAACTGAGAAACTGTTGACTAGTGAACCCTTCCTTCAAGAAAGACTGTTTTAAACTGAGAAACTGTTGACTAGTGAACCCTTCCTTCAAGAAAGACTGTTTTAAACTGAGAAACTGTTGACTAGTGAAACTTCCCTTCAAGACTGTTTTAAACTGAGAAACTGTTGACTAGTGAACCCTTCCTTCAAGAAAGACTGTTTTAAACTGAGAAACTGTTGACTAGTGAAACTTCCCTTCAAGACTGTTATAAACTGAGAAACTGTTGACTAGTGAAACTTCCCTTCAAGACTGTTATAAACTGAGAAACTGTTGACTAGTGAAACTTCCCTTCAAGACTGTTTTAAACTGAGAAACTGTTGACTAGTGAACCCTTCCTTCAAGAAAGACTGTTTTAAACTGAGAAACTGTTGACTAGTGAAACTTCCCTTCAAGACTGTTATAAACTGAGAAACTGTTGACTAGTGAAACTTCCCTTCAAGACTGTTATAAACTGAGAAACTGTTGACTAGTGAAACTTCCCTTCAAGACTGTTTTAAACTGAGAAACTGTTGACTAGTGAAACTTCCCTTCAAGACTGTTTTAAACTGAGAAACTGTTGACTAGTGAACCCTTCCTTCAAGAAAGACTGTTATAAACTGAGAAACTGTTGACTAGTGAAACTTCCCTTCAAGACTGTTTTAAACTGAGAAACTGTTGACTAGTGAAACTTCCCTTCAAGACTGTTTTAAACTGAGAAACTGTTGACTAGTGAACCCTCCTTCAAGACTGTTTTAAACTGAGAAACTGTTGACTAGTGAAACTTCCCTTCAAGACTGTTTTAAACTGGGAAACTGTTGACTAGTGAACCTTCCTTCAAGACTGTTTTAAACTGAGAAACTGTTGACTGAACCTTTTAAGACTGTTTTAAACTGAGAAACTGTTGACTAGTGAACCTTCCTTCAAGACTGTTTTAAACTGAGAAACTGTTGACTAGTGAACCCTTCCTTCAAGACTGTTTTGACTAAACTGAGAAACTGTTGACTAGTGAAACTTCCCTTCAAGACTGTTTTAAACTGAGAAACTGTTGACTAGTGACTTCCCTTCAAGACTGTTTTAAACTGAGAAACTGTTGACTAGTGAACCCTTCCTTCAAGACTGTTTTAAACTGGGAAACTGTTGACTAGTGAACCTTCCCTTCAAGACTGTTTTAAACTGGGAAACTGTTGACTAGTGAACCTTCCCTTCAAGACTGTTTTAAACTGAGAAACTGTTGACTAGTGAAACTTCCCTTCAAGACTGTTTTAAACTGAGAAACTGTTGACTAGTGAAACTTCCCTTCAAGACTGTTTTAAACTGGGAAACTGTTGACTAGTGAACCTTCCTTCAAGACTGTTTTAAACTGAGAAACTGTTGACTAGTGAACCTTCCCTTCAAGACTGTTTTAAACTGAGAAACTGTTGACTAGTGAAACTTCCCTTCAAGACTGTTTTAAACTGAGAAACTGTTGACTAGTGAAACTTCCCTTCAAGACTGTTTTAAACTGAGAAACTGTTGACTAGTGAACCCTTCCTTCAAGACTGTTTTAAACTGGGAAACTGTTGACTAGTGAACCTTCCCTTCAAGACTGTTTTAAACTGGGAAACTGTTGACTAGTGAACCTTCCCTTCAAGACTGTTTTAAACTGAGAAACTGTTGACTAGTGAACCCTTCCTTCAAGACTGTTTTAAACTGGGAAACTGTTGACTAATGAACCCCTCCTTCAAGACTGTTATAAACTGGGAAACTGTTGACTAGTGAAACTTCCCTTCAAGACTGTTTTAAACTGGGAAACTGTTGACTAGTGAACCTTCCTTCAAGACTGTTTTAAACTGAGAAACTGTTGACTAGTGAACCTTCCCTTCAAGACTGTTTTAAACTGAGAAACTGTTGACTAGTGAAACTTCCCTTCAAGACTGTTTTAAACTGAGAAACTGTTGACTAGTGAAACTTCCCTTCAAGACTGTTTTAAACTGAGAAACTGTTGACTAGTGAACCTTCCCTTCAAGACTGTTTTAAACTGAGAAACTGTTGACTAGTGAAACTTCCCTTCAAGACTGTTTTAAACTGAGAAACTGTTGACTAGTGAAACTTCCCTTCAAGACTGTTTTAAACTGAGAAACTGTTGACTAGTGAAACTTCCCTTCAAGACTGTTTTAAACTGAGAAACTGTTGACTATTGAACCTTCCCTTCAAGACTGTTTTAAACTGAGAAACTGTTGACTAGTGAAACTTCCCTTCAAGACTGTTTTAAACTGAGAAACTGTTGACTAGTGAACCTTCCCTTCAAGACTGTTTTAAACTGAGAAACTGTTGACTAGTGAACCTTCCCTTCAAGACTGTTTTAAACTGGGAAACTGTTGACTAGTGAACCTTCCCTTCAAGAAAGACTGTTATAAACTGAGAAACTGTTGACTAGTGAACCTTCCCTTCAAGACTGTTTTAAACTGAGAAACTGTTGACTAGTGAACCTTCCCTTCAAGACTGTTTTAAACTGAGAAACTGTTGACTAGTGAACCTTCCCTTCAAGACTGTTTTAAACTGAGAAACTGTTGACTAGTGAACCTTCCCTTCAAGCCTGTTTTAAACTGGGAAACTGTTGACTAGTGAACCTTCCCTTCAAGACTGTTTTAAACTGAGAAACTGTTGACTAGTGAACCTTCCCTTCAAGACTGTTTTAAACTGAGAAACTGTTGACTAGTGAAACTTCCCTTCAAGACTGTTTTAAACTGAGAAACTGTTGACTAGTGAACCTTCCCTTCAAGACTGTTTTAAACTGGGAAACTGTTGACTAGTGAACCTTCCCTTCAAGAAAGACTGTTATAAACTGAGAAACTGTTGACTAGTGAACCTTCCCTTCAAGACTGTTTTAAACTGGGAAACTGTTGACTAGTGAACCTTCCCTTCAAGAAAGACTGTTATAAACTGGGAAACTGTTGACTAGTGAACCCTCCTTCAAGACTGTTTTAAACTGAGAAACTGTTGACTAGTGAACCCCTCCTTCAAGACTGTTTTAAACTGAGAAACTGTTGACTAGTGAACCCCTCCTTCAAGACTGTTTTAAACTGAGAAACTGTTGACTAGTGAACCCCTCCTTCAAGACTGTTATAAACTGAGAAACTGTTGACTAGTGAACCCTCCTTCAAGACTGTTATAAACTGGGAAACTGTTGACTAGTGAACCTTCCCTTCAAGAAAGACTGTTATAAACTGAGAAACTGTTGACTAGTGAACCTTCCCTTCAAGACTGTTTTAAACTGGGAAACTGTTGACTAGTGAACCTTCCCTTCAAGAAAGACTGTTATAAACTGGGAAACTGTTGACTAGTGAACCCTCCTTCAAGACTGTTTTAAACTGAGAAACTGTTGACTAGTGAACCCCTCCTTCAAGACTGTTTTAAACTGAGAAACTGTTGACTAGTGAACCCCTCCTTCAAGACTGTTTTAAACTGAGAAACTGTTGACTAGTGAACCCCTCCTTCAAGACTGTTATAAACTGAGAAACTGTTGACTAGTGAACCCTCCTTCAAGACTGTTATAAACTGGGAAACTGTTGACTAGTGAACCTTCCCTTCAAGACTGTTATAAACTGAGAAACTGTTGACTAGTGAACCCTCCTTCAAGACTGTTATAAACTGAGAAACTGAAAGCCTCTGAGACACCACTGAATTATTGACATTCTCAGGACTTCAGAATTCTCCAAGAGAACTCTGAGTTGACATTCTCAGAAATGATGAAAGCTCCTTCAGAGATTTAGTGGTGTCTTGACTCGCAAGGCCAGCTTGGCATATTGAATGGGTCTTAGAGGGTTGTGCAGTTATATGGTCGAACCTCAGTAAAAGAGGAGGAGGATTCTGCACAAGAGTCAAGTGTCTGTTCTCAGGTGTATGGTACATTTCTGACCACTACAGTTAATCACTGCCATGCTGGATAAACAATGCAAACATGATAACGTACCACGATGTCTTTGACTTGATTGATGATGATGTGGTTTACAGATAATTCTGATTTTGATAGAAACATGTTTCATGACATCATAAATGAGCAACTGCAGAAAACATTTCACAGTGCATCGACAACCAGTGTAAAAAAAAGAGTTTACAAAATGTTACTGAGTTTACAAAGTGTGAAAAATATAGGATTTTACCCATTATAAAAAATGCCACATTGAACGAGGCAAGTAAGGTCATACCGCATGGACGCGATGAGAGAGAGAGAGAGATGGGGCAAGGTTGTCCCTAGACACTGCTCTGAGGTCAGTTTTTCATTATCGTCCAAATGGTACTCCTCACAAGCATTTCGCTACACTCGCATTAACATCTGCTAACCATGTGTATGTGACAAATAAAATTTGATTTGATTTGGTTAATGCCCGACCCGGGTAGTTTTAAATGATCCTAGATCTGTGTGTACAGGGTAACTTCTACCCGAAGCTGTGGTCCTATACTGTAGTAACAGACAGGAAGGCATTGTGTACTTGTTTAGTCCCCTGGTCCTCAGGTGCTCTGGCCCCGTGACTCATTAGTTCCTGTATGGTCATCCAGTTATCCAGGATCTTCTTGTTGCGTTTCTTCATCATCTTCTTGTGGCTGAGTTCCAGGATGTTGACCTCTTTACGGCCCTCGGCCCCGCTCCCAGGGCCCTCTCTGAGACACTCCAGCCGGCTCCTCTGCATGTACTCCCTCCTCCTCCTCTGCTCCCTGGCTCTGGCCAGCTGCTGCTTTCTCTCCTCTTTACTCCAGTACCGCCCCATCTTCATCTCGGACATAGTGTCGTCGTCCGTGGTCATCCCTCCACTACGCTCCTCCCTGATCCTCAGCGCCCGTTCTCGTAGAATCCGGTCCCTCGCCGGTCGCCGGGCTACATACTTCGTCCCGTCGGCTCGAACTTTGACCTTCCATTCGAGGCGTGGTTCCCCCGGGCGAGTGGAGCGGTCTCGGCAGACGCTGAGGAGGCTGAGCTGGGACTGGGAGTAGGTCTCCAGACTGGAGGTCTGCTGGAGGAGCTGCTGCATGTAGCTCTGAAGGTGTCTGGCGTGGGCTGGAGAGGCGCCCTGCTGGGGGGCTGTGTGGTAAGGGGACGGGTAGGGAGGGGCCCTGCGTGGCCCCCGGTGGCTCCTGGTGCGGTCGCAGCGCTCGTCGTCTGCAGGCAGGGCCGGGTCTGACTCGGAGGGGGAAGGGTTGGACTGGTCGGGGCTGCTGGAGATGACCGTGGTTCCAGGGCTGGGGTTGGGATCCTGTCGGCTGTGTGTGGTGGTCCCGGTCGAGGTCTCACTCATGAGCTCTCTGAAAAGAAGATTAGAATAATACATTATTATCCATTTTCTAAAATAGAAACGTCAGACCCAGGATTGGAACCGGCAACCCTCCGGCTGCTGGCCCACCTTTCTAAACTCAAGGCTAAAAAGGGCTTAATAAAACACATTTGATTGATTGTCTACATACCTGTCTGGGATGGGGATGGAGATGGACTGGCCGGAGACTGCCATGGTGCTCCGGAGGTTCTTCTGGTTGGTGAGGCTGATGCGTCTCTGTAGAGAGTGGTCTGGGGATCTCTCCATGCCTAGAGGAGTGGACCTGGCGCTCTCAGCCGTGTTATAGGCACTGGAGCTGTCCTTGTCCCCCCTTAGCTTGTCGCTGTCCCACTGCCTCTCCCCTGGATGCTCGTTGATATCGGCCAGCTTGGCATGCTGCTCACGCCCATGTTTGGGGCTTCGTCCTGGGGAGCACATAGGGGTGCAGGGGGGATCCCTTTGGTTCTTACGGAGCTGGTGGGCCTGCATGATGCTCTGACACTCCAGCTCGATACTCCTCAGCTCATCGTTCAACATCCTCAGCTCCTGTTCCATCCCTCCACCACCACTGACCCCCACCCCGCTCTGCTCCGTCAGGCTGCACTCGATGGTGCTTCTCCTGCTATAGTACACACCACACTCCCCGCTGTTACGGATCTGGCACTTGAGCTCCAGGAGCTGCTTGAAGCGGCTGTCACACTCCAGTCCTAACCCCACTCCACCCTCACCCTCCTGGGCTTGGATCAGACCCCTGGGTCCCTGGGTGTCCGAGGGTACCACCACCCTCCTGCCCAGCCCCTGGCCATGCTTGGCCCTCCATCGGTCTCTCAGGCCCTGGGCAGGCCTCCGGTGGACACGGGCTAGGAGGACTTCCTGTTCGGAGCTCTCCTCGTTGCGCCCCGTCCCCAAGCCGCTGTCTTTGTCCTGAGTATTGGAGGAACACGTGGCCGTGTCTGTCATGACGTCATCCTCCTCCAGCTGTTTGGCCTGGAAAGAGAACAAAGAGTTGTGGTAGAGAAGATGGAAGATATTCTACAACACTAGAGCCTATCAACATGCATCAGCCCACATCATAGTACCAGCTCTTAAGCATTTAGAATAGCAATACCTGGATATGTGTACTGTCTAGAATTGCAATATCTGGACATGTGTATTGTCTAGAATATCAATATCTGGACATCTGTACTGTTAGAATATCAATATCTGGACATGTGTATTGTCTAGAATAGCAATATCTGGACATGTGTATTGTCTAGAATAGCAATATCTGGACATCTATACTCTCAACATTGAAATATGATCTATTTGGGAGGAGTGCAACGCAATATTAGGAAAGTGTTCCTAATGTTTTGAACTCTTAAGTATATAATGGACAAATAATATGTCCATCTCATATTATATTCCCCAGGCTGTTCTCACCTGCTCCTCTCCTCCTCCTGTCTTCTGCACCTCCTCGTTCCTCCTCTCCTCAAGGATCTCCATCTTCAGCTCCTCTAGGAGTTCATTGTGCTCCTCATCCAACCACGCCTCCTCTGGTCTGGTCACCAGGAGAACGATACTCCTGGACTCCTCATTGGACAGGAGAGTGAAAGCTTCCTGCCTGTCCTGTACGTCACAGCCATTGATCTGGTAACACGCACGTAAAGAGATGAGAAAATATATAGTCCACACATACTGATTAAGAAAGAGATCCTGTTACACTCACTGACAACTAAACTCCATCACGGAAGAAGAATTAATGAAGAAATGATGTAAAACACATACACAAAGAGATTAGAAAGTACTGTATCTTGTACACAAAGATATTAGAAAGTACTGTATCTTGTACACAAAGAGATTAGAAAGTACTGTATCTTGTACACAAAGATATTAGAAAGTACTGTATCTAGTACACAAAGATGTTAGAAAGTACTGCATCTAGTACACAAAGAGATTAGAAAGTAATGTATCTTGTACACAAAGATATTAGAAAGTACTGTATCTAGTACACAAAGATGTTAGAAAGTACTGCATCTAGTACACAAAGAGATTAGAAAGTACTGCATCTAGTACACAAAGATATTAGAAAGTACTGTATCTAATACACAGAGAGATAAGAAAGTACTGTATCTAGTACACAAAGAGATGAGAAAGTACTGTATCTAGTACACAAAGAGATTAGAAAGTTCTGTATCTAGTATACAAAGAGATTAGAAAGTACTGTCTCCAGTACACACTCACTCACATATTGTACATACAGCGATTAAACTGACTGACGAAACCATCCCCCTTTAAATGACTTCCTTCCGCCTCTATACAGTGCACATCACAGTCATTCACTTAACTCCTCCATCACAGAAGATGGAGTGTTTGAGGAAACCATCCCCCTTTTAATCTCTCCCTCCACCTCTCCGTCTCTCTGAGAAAAGCACCTCCAGTCAATTATGAATTCACACTTTCACAGGCAGGCAGAGGATGTCTGGTCTGCTCTGTGTCCTGTCTTCTCTGCATTGATTAAAGATGGAGGGCAGTGGGGGCCAGCCACGGCCATGGGAGAGAGAGCGAGAGAGAGCGAGAGAGAGCGAGAGAGAGAGAGAGAGAGCTGCACGGTGTTCATGAAAGGCTGGTCTCAGCGGAGCACTGCGCCCATCCAGACATACAATTAACTGTACTGTGACAGGTGGCGTTCATCTTTCCCCTGCAGAGTAATGGGCTTGTCACAGAGAGATAATGGGACCCAGAGAACACCAGGGCTCAGCCCTCCAATCAGAATACAACCGGGGCTTAGCCCTCCAATCAGAAGAGACTGTGCAGTGTTTGGGTCCACCAGTCACCTAACATCATTACTGCTACTACTGGGAGAGTGTAGAAATCACTGACTACTACTTCTAATCTCTGTTCACACCTAACACAGCTAACACACACCGCACACACACACACACACACACGCACGTTTAATTTACTATCCAAGTGGGTACCAAACAATTGATTCCTATTCAAAATTATATTTTCCCTAAACCCTTTACCTAACCCTAAATGTAACCCTAACACTGACTCAAAGTCTAACCCTAATCTTAATTGTAACCCTAACCCTAAACCTAACCCCTAAAACCTAAAATAGCCGTTTTCCTTGTGGGGATCAACGAAATGTCCCTACTTGTCCACATGTTCCTTGATTTACTATCTTTGTGAGGACTTCTGGTCCCCACAAGGATAGTAAAACTAGAAGCACACACACACACACACTCTCACACTCAAACCCACTTCCACACTCCTTTCTCTCCCTCTGATGTGACCCGCCAGGTGGCTCTACAGTTCTCAGAGAGCGAGAGAGACCCGCCAGGTGGCTCTACAGTTCTCAGAGAGAGAGAGAGACCCACCAGGTGGCTCTACAGTTCTAAGGGAGAGAGAGAGAGACCCGCCAGGTGGCTCTACAGTTCTCAGAGAGAGAGAGAGAGACCCGCCAGGTGGCACTATAGTTCTCAGAGAGAGAGTGAGACCCGCCAGGTGGCTCTACCGTTCTCAGAGAGAGAGAGAGAGACCCGCCAGGTGGCTCTACAGTTCTCAGAGAGAGAGAGAGAGACCCACCAGGTGTCTCTACAGTTCTCAGAGAGAGAGAGAGAGAGAGACCCGCCAGGTGGCTCTACAGTTCTCAGAGAGAGAGAGAGAGACCCGCCAGGTGGCTCTACAGTTCTCAGAGAGAGAGAGAGAGACCCACCAGGTGGCTCTACAGTTCTCAGAGAGAGAGAGAGAGAGACCCGCCAGGTGGCTCTACAGTTCTCAGAGAGAGAGAGAGAGAGACCCGCCAGGTGGCTCTACAGTTCTCAGAGAGAGAGAGAGAGACCCACCAGGTGTCTCTACAGTTCTCAGAGAGAGAGAGAGAGAGACCCGCCAGGTGGCTCTACAGTTCTCAGAGAGAGAGAGAGAGACCCACCAGGTGGCTCTACAGTTCTCAGAGAGAGAGAGACCCGCCAGGGAGGATGTGGTGCTGCTGTGTGAAAACAACACTAAGGACTTTCATTTTCCAGCTTAAGTGTAGCCATTAAATATGCATATGATCTGTAGCCCGAAGACAACAACAGCTCTGCTCCTAGAAGAGAGCTTACAGGGAGGGTGCCTTTGAGTGTGTGTGCTTGCGTGTGTGTATGTGTGTGTGAGTGTGTGTGTGTGTGTGAGAGAGTGTGTGTGTGGTTGCGTGTGTGTGTGTGTGTGTGGTTGCGCTCATGTAATTGTTCTTGAGATGAAAATACGTACCTGTAATATTCGATCTCCTTCCCTAATGCGCCCGTCCCTGGCAGCAATGCTGTTGGGTCCAACCTGAACAAACAAAACAACAAATCAATCCAGACGCCATACACACACGTTACTACTGTTGCCATGTCATTGTCTGCTAGAACAGGCAGCTGGATACCCAAGTCACTACTGTTGCCATGTCACTGTCTGCTAGAACAGGCAGCTGGATACCCAAGTCACTACTGTTGCCATGTCACTGTCTGCTAGAACAGGCAGCTGGATACCCAAGTCACTACTGTTGCCATGCCACTGTCTGCTAGAACAGGCAGCTGGATACCCAAGTCACTACTGTTGCCATGCCACTGTCTGCTAGAACAGGCAGCTGGATACCCAAGTCACTACTGTTGCCATGCCACTGTCTGCTAGAACAGGCAGCTGGATACCCAAGTCACTACTGTTGCCATGTCACTGTCTGCTAGAACAGGCAGCTGGATACCCAAGTCACTACTGTTGCCATGCCACTGTCTGGTGGATCATTATCAAACACCTTCATTGCTTTCTCTTCTTGTGAAGATCCCCATCTGAAGATATTAGTTCAACAATACAACGCCGAGCATCCAACCATTCCTCAAAACTTCCATTGAGCTCATATGGTAATAGGATGTGTGTCCCCAATGGCACCCTATTCCCTAAATAGTGCACTACTTTTGAGCATGGTCCATAGGGCTCTAGTAGTGTACTATATAGAGTATAGGGTGCCATTTGGGTCGCAAGATATAGTTTGAAATATGACAGTATGGATTGTAGTTTATTAGTGTGGTAGCTGTCCACCATGATAACACTGATGTTGGTGTCAACAACCATCTTCCCGCCTGGTTTAAGAAAAGGGAATGAATCTTCATGAGAAAACTCATTTCAACATTTATTGATTTTCTCATTATTTTGTTTTCAGTTTTTGGGGAGTGCTTGTATCGAATCTCAAATCGTTCCCTTGACGATATGTGTTCAGAGTTTTTTCTTCCTACCTTTGAATTTCAGTTACAAAAAACAAGCATTTCTTTCATCAAAGAACTGAACATCAAAATAAGGAGCTCAGCAAGAGAGAATTAACATTGGAAGTGTATTAATAAGTCAGGAATGATTCAGCTGAAAATGTGTAGACATTTCTAATTTCAATAATAACATTTCATATTTTTCACAGGCAATCCCTGTGGATACGTTTTTGAGGGAATCTAATCTACTTGGTATGATTTCAGTACCGCTTCCATTTCTCTGCAATTACTTCAAACGCTTTGTAGTTCTCAGAGTCAAGATCAAGAGCCCTACGTAGGTGTTCAAAACCAACCGGGAAAACAGACCTGTGCTTCCATAAGGAAAGTGACACCAACACAGAAATACATTTGAATGAGGCTCATTAGCATGTTCTGGAATGAAAATATATATAGATATGCTGTTTAGGTTTATTACATGATGTTAGAGGGGTATGAGGCAACTGCAGGTGCTGTTCCTACTTTACCTGAGGTAACGCTTCAGCTTATTGAAGAGGAAGCTGGTGTAAGAGCAAGGCAATACCGCACACACACACACACACACACCCCCCCCCCCCCCCCCCCCAGACACCACCAGAATGAGAGCTTTAGCTTTACTTTAGTCTGAGAGACATTATTTCCACTCAGCTGTCTCTCTGCTCTTTGTTTTCATCTTTGGTATGCAGAGGCGGTGGTGGGAATATGTGTCATTTTACACTCTGCAGGAGACGAGAAGGAAGGGTGTCACTCACTGTGGACTAATTAAAATCCTCAATTAGAATATTGAACAGAACGAGGGGAGTATTTCAAACTTCACTTGCTTTCCTCTCCTCTAGCTCCATGCATGGTTCATTTGGAGCAAAATATATGTTATTGGCAAACATTCAAACACCTCCTCATTCCTTAACACCTTCTAATTCAGTTGAAGTCAGTCAATATTCCACAACATTATATGATATCAAATGGGAATTCACAGTTATCTTTTAATTGCTTCTGACTGTAAAAGGTAATTGATATGTGGTGGGATTCCTTGTTTTATTTATTCTAACACACCGTGTCTCTTCCCTTCCTGTTAACCAAGCCCTTCCTGTTAACCAAGCCCTCCCTGTTAACCAAGCCCTTCCTATTAACCAAGCCCTCCCTGTTAACCAAGCCCTTCCTGTTAACCAAGCCCTTCCTGTTAACCAAGCCCTTCCTGTTAACCAAGCCCTTCCTGTTAACCAAGCCCTTCCAGTTAACCAAGCCCTTCCTGTTAACCAAGCCCTTCCTGTTAACCAAGCCCTTCCTGTTAACCAAGCCCTTCCTGTTAACCAAGCCCTTCCAGTTAACCAAGCCCTTCCAGTTAACCAAGCCCTTCCTGTTAACCAAGCCCTTCCTGTTAACCAAGCCCTTCCAGTTAACCAAGCCCTTCCTCTTAACCAAGCCCTTTCTGTTAACCAAGCCCTTCCTGTTAACCAAGCCCTTCCTGTTAACCAAGCCCTTCCAGTTAACCAAGCCCTTCCTGGGGGCATGGATAGATCTGTGTCCCACCAAACAGGACACTTCTCTGGGGAAGATTGAGTCTCCTAACGGGGAATTCCGACCAGAGTTAAGCGCGCATTCATGGAACATAAATTCCCTTTTTTTATGCACTTTTCTCTCCATGCGTATTTAAGCATGAGCATAGCACGCTCTTCATTCGCTATTTGTTCGTGTGTAAGATGAAAGAAATGAAGGTGTAGCGGAGGTGTGTCTACAGATACACCGTATTCTGACCTTGACATAATTCCCTCACAATTCCACCACCCTTATGCACCACGAAATGAATGAATGTGGTCGAGCAACTTGTCAGTTCCAAGTGTAAAAACATCTACTTTCTTTGTTCAGATAGAAATAACACCATTCCCCACGTACGGTCATGTACTACTTGATTAGACCTTTTGATAACACTTATTGAAAAGACCTATTGATAAGACCTATTGATAATATCTATTGATAAGACCTATTGATAAGACCTATTGATAATATCTATTGATAAGACCTATTGATAAGACCTATTGATAATATCTATTGATAAGACCTATTGATAAGACCTATTGATAATATCTATTTATAAGACCTATTGATAAGACCTATTGATAATACCTATTGATAATATCTATTGATAAGACCTATTGATAAGACCTATTGATAATACCTATTGATAATATCTATTGATAAGACCTATTGATAAGACCTATTGATAATATCTATTGATAAGACCTATTGATAAGACCTATTGATAATATCTATTTATAAGACCTATTGATAAGACCTATTGATAATACCTATTGATAATATCTATTGATAAGACCTATTGATAAGACCTATTGATAATACCTATTGATAATATCTATTGATAAGACCTATTGATAAGACCTATTGATAATATCTATTGATAAGACCTATTGATAAGACCTATTGATAATATCTATTGATAAGACCTATTGATCATATCTATTGATACGACCTATTGCCGTTTGGTGTTTCAGGCTGGGTTTCTGTGTAGCACTTTGTGACATCGGCTGATGTAAAAAGGGCTTTATAAATACATTTGATTGATCGGAATTTGATTGATAAGAGCTAGGTCATTTTTTTAAATGTTCATTTATTTTATTTCACCTTTATTTAACCAGGTAGGCTAGTTGAGAACAAGTTCTCATTTACAACTGTGACCTGGCCAAGATAAAGCAAAGCAGTTCGACACAAACAACAACACAGAGTCACACATAAACAAACATACAGTCAATAACACAAAATAATAGAAAAATCTATGTACAGTGTGTGCAAATGTAGAAGAGTAGGGAGGTAGGCAATAAACAGGCTCTAGGGGAGAAAATAATTACAATTTAGCATTAATACTGGAGTGATAGATGTGCAGATGATGATGTGCAAGTAGAGATACTGGGGTGCAAAAGAGCAAGAGGGTAAGTAACAATATGGGGATGAGGTATTTGGGTGGGCTATTTACAGATTGGCTGTGTACAGGTACAGTGATCGGTAAACTGCTCTGACAGCTGATGCTTAAAGTTAGCGAGGGAGATATAAGACTCCAGCTTCAGAGATTTTTGCAATTCGTTCCAGTCATTGGCAGCAGAGACCTGGAAGAAAAGGTGGCCAAAGGAGGTGTTGGCTTTGGTGTATATAGTGAAATATATCTGCTGGAGCGTGTGCTACGGGTGGGTGTTGCTATGGTGACCAGTGAGCTGAGATAAGGTGGGGCTTTACCTAGCAAAGACTTATAGATGACCTGGAGCCAGTGGGTTTGGCGATGGATATGCAGTGAATGAATAAGCCATTTGGAAAAGGGGATTTCAAATATACCATTGTTTTAGTTCTATTTCACCTTATGATCACTGGAGACAAATGTGAAACCAGTCATATGGCAGCAAACTGAAACATAACTACCGAGTTGATTTCTAGAATGTTTTAATTATATGCCTGGACTGTTCACTGTGTTTTTTGCAACTTGTATCATGTTAAATATGAATGACTATCGGTAGTCACCTTCAGGTAAACTCACATTCATTTATAACTGTCCCTTTAGTGTTTGTTTCCTTACATTTTGCATCATTCCACTACGTCGTTAGTTTACCTTCCTCTGTCACATTCATGTGTTTGTTCCTGAGGATTGCTAGCAACAGTAGAGCATATTAGGCTAACGTATTACAAGCTGTGCAGTAATTTAGGACGTAGCCTATTTTAATCAATTCTGGAACTCAGAGCACACGTAGCAGGTTAAACCTGGACCCTGGTGCACGGTTCACCACGACTGGACCGCCGTCATCACGGTTCTATGATCAGTGAGGATTATTACAGTAGATTTATAGGACTACTGTTCCACCCCTGTTGTACACTTTTCTCACCTTTCAATATGTCATGAATTGAACAAGTGAATATGGAAACTTTAAGAATGAATCAAACCACTGTATTTTTGATTCACCAATATATGTTGTGCGTAAAGACTCGCCAAACTTTTATGAAATTATTCATAAATACTTTCCTAACCCTAAATAATATACAAGATCAGAGTATTTTCAAATCAACCAATTGGTGGTGAACAGGACACGAATATGCATGTATTTACAATATATGGTTTTCTTTCATTGATTCCTAATATTCTGAACCGTTCTCTCCATCTATTCTAGTGAGCCTGTCGAGAAAATTATAATATAAGGTACACCAACTTTAAAGGAATGGTTATACATAAATGTACTGAAACCCCTATTAAACGAAAACTCCACAGGAAAATCTGATGGACAGCAAGTGGGAGTTTTTTTCAGCAGTTGAATTAAATGTATTCAGCTAGGAAGCCACGCCTGCAAAGCCTGTTAACACCTGCATGAAGTCTGATTATCAGCTACTGAGAAGTGCGTAGGAAAGCCGTACATTTCCTAAGTCTGAATTGGGCCCATGGCTCCTAAGGATGCTGATGGTGGTGGTGGTTCTTACGTGGCTGACGTAGATAGCTGTATCCTCTTCATCATCAGTCCGATAGCACAGCGTCAGACCCAACTTCTCCTGACTGTTGAGCCGACAGAGCTCTACCTGCTGTAGAGACAGAACAGAGACAGAATTCACAATGGAGAGGAGAGGAGGAGAGCAGAGAAGGAGGAGAGGAGGAGGAGAGCAGAGAAGGAGGAGAGGAGGAGGAGAGCAGAGAAGGAGGAGAGCAGAGAAGGAGGAGAGGAGAGAAGGATGAGAGGAGAAGGAGGAGAGGAGAGGAGAGGGAGGAGAGGAGGAGGAGAGGAGAGGAGGAGGAGAGGAGAGGAGGAGGAGAGTCCAACAGAGATGTGTTACCGGCACAGACTTCATAATGACCTTGTTCTTTTCAAGTTCAAGAGCTGATTCCAAAAACGTCTCAGCGTAGGAGTGCTGATCTAGGATCAGTTTAGGCTTTCAGTTTATAATGAATGGGCAGGGGGGATCTGATCCTAGATCAGCCCTCTCTGAAATGCTTTATGAATACTCTGAGCTTACTCTCTGAGAATTGTCACTGAGCTTGTTGCCAAGAACATACGGTACTGACTTCATTCATCGTATAGGAAGTAGGTTAGTGACACAGAAGGGTGAATTATCCTTTTCAAAAGTGAGATAAGTATGAGATAATTATACAGAAGCACTGAAAATCGGACGCTTTCAACATTAAGGCCTTCTGGTCATTTTTACTGAGGATATTCAGCTTGGAGCCAGTGTAGATCCCCGTTGCTGAGTAGGCTGTGGTTACCACAGTGATGAAATATTCACCATTCACTCTAGTGGGGTTCAGACTCCAGTCCCTTCAAGCCTTGTTCCAGTTGTTCATGAAAGGGGAATGTCACCCTGGACTTGCCATGGCATATAGCCATGACTATATTAACAACATGATGTTTTCATCATAAACATCACAATTATCCAAACCACAAGCTAGAACTCGGGCATTTTCATTTCACTGTTAATATCGGGAAGTTTTGACTTAATGTGTATTGTCTGCTCATAGCGAACTACAAAGTCCAGCATTCATAGCGAATGCTGATACCGCCTGCTAGGTAGAGGGGGCGTGCCCACAAACTTGAATAATGCCATTGTTTACCTCGAATGACCAACACAGAGTAATCTCAGAAGATTACTTTGTAAACTTTTGTTTTTCACTATTGTTTGTCATCATGCCCATGTGGCGTTCTGTGCCTGGCTGTGCTCATTACAACAAACGCAAAAATGTGTTACCTTCACTGTTCTACCTACCAGATATTCACCCTGATTCTCCTAGTGGCTTGCGGCTATCAAGAATGATGCGGTGACCAAAGATTACCAGAGGGATTATCAGACTGGACTGTTAGGAAATCCATTTTGACGCCAGCTGAGACGTGATGAGATACCATTGATTTTTTTCCCTTCACAGCAAAACGGATTATTCTCAATTAGAAGTAAAAATAGAATTGTTGATATAGTATCTTTAAAAAAAAAAACTTATTGGAGGAGGAACAGGAGCCAGACCACGAAGCACCACCCAACACAAGTTGTAGTCTTTACGAGACTGGAAACAATGCTTGTATATTTAACAATGAATCGGACGATAGGAACATCGCTGAAAGACGTCCACTGGCCCTGTCCAACAAGGACAACCACATCTACATCCACAAAAACATACAGTGTGATCAGTTTAACATAGAGCCTTATAGTGTGATCAGTTTAACATAGAGCCTTATAGTGTGATCAGTTTAACACAGAGCCTTATAGTGTGATCAGTTTAACATAGAGCCTTACAGTGTGATCAGTTTAACATAGAGCCTTATAGTGTGATCAGTTTAACATAGAGCCTTATAGTGTGATCAGTTTAACATAGAGCCTTCATGAAACACCACAAAGTAGGATTACATTCATTTTCAGATTTCGCCCCCCCAACCCCCCCCCCGCCCACCATCAATACACCGGAAGCTGTCATAGGGTGTATCATTCAGAGTGTGATGCCCTGACCTGCCTTCCTCCTGGGCAGTTATGTGTGAAACACATATCACTGTCCTAGAAATGCCTCAGACATGATGAAAACAAGCCCAGATTCCCCCAGGGGGAAATCCCCCTTTAACTGACACATACTTTGGTGCCTCAACTTTACCAAGACCAACATGTTGATCAACAGCTCATAGGGAGTAACACACAGTTCTCCAGTAAGTCTCTGCAAAGGGTGAAATAATATGTGTGTGTGTGTGTAACGGATCTCGTCCTCCTCTTCTGAGGAGTGTGTGTGTGTGTGTGTGTGTGTGTGTGTGTGTGTGTGTGTGTGTGTGTGTGTGCGTGCGTGCGTGCGTGCGTGCGTGCGTGCGTGCGTGCGTGCGTGCGTGCGTGCGTGCGTGCGTGCGTGCGTGCGTGCGTGCGTGCGTGTTTAAATGTAAACCAACTGTATCACTCAAACAAATTCAACAAGTAACCCAGTATCACCATGACATGCTGTGACATTGGTACTAAAGCTGCACCATTCCACACCAGTTGAGACTGCAATTGATGTTGAATTATTGTCTGATAAATGACATTCCACCTCCTGTGGTCTTTGCTTATTCTTGTTGTGTGGTTCCTAATCTCTCCTCACCATGGTAACACATGTCCACTGCCCAGAGGGTGGTCTGTACATCAATAGCACTAAAACCTCATATCAAATAAAACACAGATGGGTGTCCCACTGGGGATGTCTTTGATGGTGGCACTGATGGCATTTACTACACAGCGTGTTCCCTTAATGTTGCAGGTGTATTAACCCCTGTCTGTTTGGTCACTGCTGTGTTGGGAAGAAACAGAAAGATATAATTTTACAGTTTGACATTTTGCTCTGCCAAAGTTATTTTACGTGTGGAGTTACAGTTGGATGGCAGGGGGTCAAAAGAAGGGACTATATCAGGGATACCCTAATTAAAGGGATAGCCTCATTAAAGGGATAGCCTAATTAAAGGGATAGCCTAATTAAAGGGATACCCTCATTAAAGGGATACCCTCATTAAAGGGATTCCCTCATTAAAGGGATACCCTCATTAAAGGGATAGCCTAATTAAAGGGATAGCCTAATTAAAGGGATACCCTCATTAAAGGGATACCCTCATTAAAGGGATAGCCTAATTAAAGGGACACCCTCATTAAAGGGATAGCCTAATTAAAGGGATACCCTCATTAAAGATAGAGGCTAATTAAAGGGATACCCTCATTAAAGGGATAGCCTAATTAAAGGGATATCCTAATTAAAGGGATAGCCTAATTTCCAAAGGATTCTGGCTGGCAGTTGGGAAAGATTTTTTTTGAAATATTCATTTCTTTGACATCTAGCTACAACAAACAGAGGACAAACTGAGGAGGGCACTTTTGACTAGGACTCAGCAGTTACTGGCGAGTAGACTCCACACTTCCACACAGTTTAGAACGATTCAGAACGGTTGAGAAAAGTGGTTGACACGAACGCACCATCACTGTTGATTAACTACCATGCACTGAGAGATCAGAGAACACTAGCTCACTACTGTCAGAGGGCATTACCAGAGAGAACAATCCCACTGAGTAGTACAGGACACAACCTTGTAATCTGGAGACGTTTGATCTTAGATTAGAGACTCCCTCCTAGAGTGACAAATCACAGTGTGTCGTGCAGACAATATATTAACTCTTATAGAGCTACAGGACACAACCTTATACTCGTCAGCACGGGACCTAGTAATAATCTGTGGATGTACTGAGGTTAGAGAGACCACGCTAGTCTTGATTAGAAGATCATCTGTATCTGTGTGTTGTTTTTATAGCAGGCCACGGGGAAGAAAAACCTCCCACAGCTGCCCTGTAGCTGTCCTTAAGTTACACTGCAGTAGTGTGAAGCCAGGCTAAACACATCCTTCACAGCTAATGTCCCTGAGCTGCCGGGGCTACTGAGGAGCAAGGGCATTCAGGGTACAGTTAGATACACTTGACTGAACAAAGAGTAACTGAGGGCCAGCTGTGTGAGGGGAAAGAGTAGCCATAACAACAGTAATCAGGTCACGACCTGACACTGACCCTGCCTCAGTTGGGCTGGCCAGACTGTGTGTGTGTGTGTGCGTGTGTGTCCACCTGCCTGCGAGTGTGTGTGCACTTGTGTGTGTGTGTGTGTGTCTGTGAGTGTGTCCTCAAACTTCACGCCGTCTCTCACACAGAGAGACATCCATCCATTTAGTCAGAAGTGGCCGTTAAACCACAGCTGACAGCAGAGGAACACTAATGACCCAGAATCCTGTGCAGCGAACCACGGGCACCCATTATACGAGCAGCACTACTGCACAAACACACACACTACCACGTCACCCATCACCTCACGTCTCCCACGGTCACTGCCTCTCTGACACAAATTACAATCTCCACCCAGCCTCCCAGACAGGCTATTTTTCAACACCAACTGTATCTGAAAAGTGTCATTGTTTATAGGGAAAACATACCAAATTGAGGTAATAAGATTCATACCGGTATTTTAATCTTTATCATTCCGATGACATAATGAGCTATGGGGGAGACGTGTTTGTAATTATCTTTGCAGTGAATAAGTAGGGGACACTGTATTTGACCAAGAGACAGATGACTTGTCAATATAACCGCTGTGGGAGAATTGTCATCGCAGGAACTTGTGTGGCTCCATATTGATTTACCTCATACTCAAACTCCTCTGGCCTGTCCACTTCAGCTGGGGTGTTGGAGAGGTACTCTGGACACTCGTAGAATTCATGCTCCATGGTGTGGATGGAGTGACAGCTGAGGAGAGACAGAATGAGAGGAAGAGAGAGGGGGAAGAGGAGATAGACAGATGTGTGAGTTGCAAGCTGGTTTCAACACCTTTCTCCCTGTGTTGTGCATATTGGTCGCTAACATAAAATCCATTTTCCAGGAAAGCAACTAATGACAGGGATCTATACACACATTGTTTCATTTTAAACATGGACACATTTTAACAAGACCAAAAAACCCATGTAAGTGACAGAAGCTGTGAAAAGACAGCTTTGTCTCCTCTGTAATTGATTGATTAACACCTGGCACCTATACAGAGACATGTCAGCCCTGGTATAACCAGCCCACAGTAACATCTCTGTTGTTTAGAATCACAGCAGCATCCATTCTGCCTCCCCCTTATCAGCCGTATCACAGACCAGGGAACGGATGATTTGTAGTTTATAGGACATAATGTATTTCATTTCTGGCCCAGTAAAGACCTATAAATAGACTGAGAATGAACGGAGCTCTGTATAACAGTCACTCCGTTTGTTTTTAATCACCTTGTAAACTCTTATAGGAAATGGATGCAGCAGTCTGGCTGCACTGCAGACACAATGATTTACATGCCAGTTGGAGAGCATCCTAATGACATTAAAGGGATGTGATCAGCTGTACTGGGGAGGGGGCAGTAATGCTGCTGTCCTCCATGATACAGTAGAGGCTCTGATCAACCACATCAGGTTGATGTAACCCATAATAAAGCATCTCCATCTTGAGGAGAACTATCCAAGGGGCCACTCATACAAATGTAGACATTCACCACAGTAAGTCACTTTGGATAAAAGTGTCTACTAATGGCACATATTATTACATTATCCACATGTCATTCATTCATATTCAAGGGTAACCCACGTTCTTTCTGAATAAAGGGTTTATCTATTAGAAAGTTCCGGCAGAAAATTCAGGCCAAACCCATGAGTCACATACAGGACATGTATTACTCAGACAGAGTTCTACAACAATGGTTCTCAAATCCTGGCTCCCTGTATATTAACCCCTAGTGAGGTTATCTCTATGGCAACATGGCCGACAGCAGGAAGGGGCAGATAACAGGTTAGGGTTAGAGTTGAGGCTAGGGTTACGGTAAGTTTTAAGGCTAGGGTTAGGGTAAGGGATAAGGTTAATGTTAAGGTTAGGGTAAGTTTTAAGGCTAGGGTAAGGGATAAGGTTAATGTTAAGGTTAGGGTAAGTTTTAAGGCTAGGGTAAGGGATAAGGTTAATGTTAAGGTTAGGGTAAGTTTTAAGGCTAGGGTTAGGGTAAGGGATAAGGTTAATGTTAAGGTTAGGGTTAGGATTAGATGCCCCTCACCTGTCTGACAGCAGAAAGGGGCAGATGTCGGGTACAGGTGGAGTAGCAGGCCTCAGCTTAGCCAGGGCCATGATGTGTTCAAAAGTGATGTCCGTCTGCGTGCACACGTCCACCACGTGAACTTCCTGTAATGTCTGATGTGAATGTGCGGGGTTGCCATGGCGACGGACGACCTGCACCACAATGGGGTCTCTTCTGATGACCTCCACCATCTCGTCATGGCTGGCCTTGGAGTAGTCCCTGCCATTCACCTGAACAGGGAAGAGATAGAAGAGTCTTAAACCTATCTACACAGTACAGGAATAACTAGGTGTCTATGGGGTGGGAGACAGCAGAGTCTTAAACCTATGTATACTGTACAGGAATAACTAGGTGTCTATGTGGTGAGTCAGTATCACAAAAGCTAGACTCTTCCCACAGCCAAGTCCCTACCATTCCCAAGTCCCTTCCATTCCCAAGTCCCCACCATTCCCAAATTCCTACCATTCCCAAGTCCCCACCATTCCGAAGTTCCTACCATTCCCAAGTCCCTTCCATTCCCAAGTCCCCACCATTCCAAAGTCACTACCATTCCTAAGTCCCTACCTTTCCGAAGTTCCTACCATTCCCAAGTACCTACCTTTCCGAAGTTCCTACCATTCCCAAGTCCCTACCATTCCCAAGTCCCCACCATTCTCAAGTCCCTACCTTTCAGAAGTCCCTACCATTCCCAAGTCCCTACCATTCCTAAGTCCCTACCATTCCCAAGTCCCTACCATTCCCAAGTCCCTACCTTTCAGAAGTCACTACCATTCCCAAGTCCCTACATTTCCGAAGTTCCTACCATTCCCAAGTTCCTACCATTCCCAAGTCCCTACCATTCCCAAGTCCCTACCATTCCTAAGTCGCTACCATTCCCAAGTCCCTCCCATTCCCAAGTCCCTACCTTTCCGAAGTTCGTACCATTCCAAAGTCCCTACCATTCCCAAGTCCCTACCTTTCAGAAGTTCCTACCATTCCCAAGTCCCTACCATTTCCAAGTCCCTCCCATTCCCAAGTCCCTACCTTTCCGAAGTTTCTACCATTCCCAAGTCCCTACCATTCCTAAGTCCCTACCATTCCCAAGTCCCTCCCATTCCCAAGCCCCTACCTTTCCGAAGTTTCTACCATTCCCAAGTCCCTAGCATTCCCAAGTCCCTTGCATTCCCAAGTCTCTAGCATTTCCAAGTCCCTAGCATTCCCAAGTCCCTCCCATTCCCAAGTCCCTACCTTTCCGAAGTTCGTACCATTCCAAAGTCCCTACCATTCCCAAGTCCCTACCTTTCAGAAGTTCCTACCATTCCCAAGTCCCTACCATTTCCAAGTCCCTCCCATTCCCAAGTCCCTACCTTTCCGAAGTTTCTACCATTCCCAAGTCCCTACCATTCCTAAGTCCCTACCATTCCCAAGTCCCTCCCATTCCCAAGCCCCTACCTTTCCGAAGTTTCTACCATTCCCAAGTCCCTAGCATTCCCAAGTCCCTTGCATTCCCAAGTCTCTAGCATTTCCAAGTCCCTAGCATTCCCAAGTCCCTAGCATTCCCAAGTCCCTAGCATTCCCAAGTCCCTAGCATTCCCAAGTCCCACCAGATAGAGGAGATGGAGGTGTTCTGTTAGTCGTATGTCGGGAGCCCACAGAGAAGCAGCATATGTGATACTGTAGAGTGCACCTAGTGATCCAATTACAGCCTGCTGAGTACCAGTCTGTTTCTGCATCAGCCAACACCTTTGTCATTGTCTTGCCAAGGCAACAACATAAGCCATTTGAAAACACTATTATATACTTGTATTTCAGAGAAGCATTACAATGCTACGATTTCACACACTGATCCTCCTTTCTTCTCCATTCTTATTCATATCCAGTACTGAACTGACTTACTGAGACCTCCTACCCACCACCGAACAGAACAGTGGACCCCTGGGACTAACAGTTCAGTAATGATCCCTGAGAGCCTGGGTGAGCCTGGAGAAGAAAAGCCTGTCAGTTTTAAAGGGCACCTGCTGTCTCTCCAGGGGAGGGGGAGGTGGAGAAGGCCAGGGTGGAGGCCTCTTCCCCTGGGTTGGACTGGTCTGAGCTCTGGGTCTCTGTCTCTGGGTCTGATCATCACAGCACTGTGGGGTTCAAACTAGATGTCTGGGTTTCAGTGGGAGGTACACTCATCATACTGACACCTGCCAAGTAACACCTGAGCTGAGGCTAGCGTTAGGGTTTAGGCTAGGGTTGGGGTTGAGGCTAGGGTTAGGGTTGAGGCTAGGGTTAGAGTTGAGGTAAGGGTTGAGGGTTAGGGTTAGAGTTGAGGGTTTGGGTTGAGAGGATTTCTGTTGGTGTCAAACCTTGGGTTGCACGGGCCTATTGCAACTTCCTTCTCTGTCTGCATATTGCAAGTCAGTCTGGTCTGAAGAGGGTAGAACATTGGGCCGGTTTTTGCCTGAGGGATCGATGAAGGCAGAGAGCTGAGGCTAGGGTTAGGGTTGAGGTAAGGGTTGGATCCCTCATCTGTCTAATGGTCTGCAGTCATCTGTGACCTCAGATACACGGTTTATCCAATTACAGAGCCTCATTACAGTACAGATGTCAAATTCATGTTCAATCAATCACATCCTCAGATTTATTTTCAACACGGATTGTTGAAATGTGTCAGGATGCCAAACTGGGGCGCACACACACACACACACACACACAAACATACGCACATGGATACACATGTACGCACCCACTGATACACACACACACACTTACTTACCTAACCCAGAACTGAATGAATCTATCTATTATTAAATGAGATGCAGAAATAAAGAAATAGATGGTTGCTCTATTCAGCTCTGTAATGAGTTAGAAACCAGCTCTATTCAGCTCTGTAATGAGTTAGAAACCAGCTCTATTCAGCTCTGTAATGAGTTAGAAACCAGCTCTATTCAGCTCTGTAATGAGTTAGAAACTAGCTCAATTTATCTCTGTAATGAGATTGAAACCAGCTCTATTCAGCTCTGTAATGAGTTAGAAACCAGCTCCATTTATCTCTGTAATGAGATTGAAACCAGCTCCATTTATCTCTGTAATGAGTTAGAAACTAGCTCCATTTATCTCTGTAATGAGATTGAAACCAGCTCTGTTTATCTCTGTAATGAGTTAGAAACCAGCTCCATGTATCTCTGTAATGAGATTGAAACCAGCTCCATTTAGCATTGTAATGAGATTGAAACCAGCTCCGTTTATCTCTGTAATGAGATTGAAACCGGCTCCATGTATCTCTGTAATGAGTTAGAAACCAGCTCCATGTATCTCTGTAATGACTTAAAAACCAGCTCCATGTATCTCTGTAATGAAATAGAAACCAGATCCATGTATCTCTGTAATGACTTAAAAACCAGCTCCATGTATCTCTGTAATGAAATAGAAACCAGCTCCATGTATCTCTGTAATGACTTAAAAACCAGCTCCATGTATCTCTGTAATGAAATAGAAACCAGCTCCATTTATCTCTGTAATGAAATAGAAACCAGCTCCATTTATCTCTGTAATGAAATAGAAACCAGCTCAATGTAGGCAAGAGAAGCCATAAGGATGATAGACAGATACAGCACATGGTACATGTAAGGTACATAAGGTGTGTACATGTAAGGTGTGTGTGTGTGTGTGTGTGTGTGTGTGTGTGTGTGTGTGTATGTGTGTGTGTGTGTGTGTGTGTGTGTGTGTGTGTGTGTGTGTGTGTGTGTGTGTGTGTGTGTGTATGTGTGTGTGTGTGTGTGTGTGTGTGTGTGTGTGTGTGTGTGTGTGTGTGTGTGTGTGTGTGATGCATGACAGAGTCTGCCCAGATGAAGCGGGAGCAGATCAGGATATCCCCTGAGTGTCCACAGCTGACCCTGAGGGAGAGGGAGTAGATCAGGATATCCCCTGAGTGTCCACAGCTGACCCAGAGGTAGAGGGAGCAGGTCAGGATATCCCCTGAGTGTCCACAGCTGACCCAGAGGGAGGGGGAGCAGGTCAGGATATCCCCTGAGTGTCCACAGCTGACCCAGCACACAGCACAGAGACGACAAAACTAGCTAGCCACTGACTGATTAAGTACTGTAAAACCATGAAACCTTAGTTGACCTGAACTACCCTCACTATCAGAGTTACTTCCTGGATCAGCACCCAGCAGACACCACACAATGTAGAGAACGTAACTGACAGAATAAAACAACTAGCTGTTAATTTACTGAATCTAAACCCAGAGACCTTGGTGGACCTGAGCTACCCTTACCTGACTGACTATTAGATCTCCTGACTGACTGTTAGATCTCCTGACTGACTGTTAGATCTACTGACTGAGTGTTAGATCTCCTGACTGAGTGTTAGATCTCCTGACTGACTGTTAGATCTCCTGATTGACTGTTAGATCTCCTGATTGACTGTTAGATCTACTGACTGACTGTTAGATCTCCTGACTGACTGTTAGATCTACTGACTGACTGTTAGATCTCCTGACTGACTGTTAGATCTACTGACTGAGTGTTAGATCTACTGACTGACTGATAGATCTCCTGACTGACTGTTAGATCTACTGACTGACTGTTAGATCTACTGACTGACTGTTAGAGCTCTTGCCAATATCAGCATACAGCAAAGACAGAATAAAACAACACCTGGTTAACCACTAATAGAGAAATAACATGTATCTTATTTGACCTGAGCTAGACTCTCAGAGTTACTGCCTGGCTCAGCACACAGCAATACAGCAAAGACCATCTGTGAACTGTGATGTTTTAATCTCTGTGCTCTAACTCAATTACATTTAAGGGGCTTTATTGGCTCTCTCTCTCTCTCTCTCTCTCTCTCCTAAAAGGATGAGGAGCGTTTCTGAAGTTGATATTGTATTAGTTATGTTTACGCATGTAAAGGCCAAACTGTGACGCGTCTGCAGAAATCCTTGTGCTTTTCTCTGGATCATAGAACTTGAGCACTGGCTCTTCTGTGATTGTCTTCTTTAGGTTTTTGAAGCAGTTTTCCTGGTCATGGGACCATTCCCATTCATTTTTCTGTTCCAGAAGACATCTGAGTGGAGCGGACTGTGCTGACAGTTAGGGTATGAACTTTGCAAGGTAGGTGATCATGCTCATGAAGTGTCTCACATCGTCCTTGTTCTTCGGACGCTCCATGTTGTTGATGGCTGATGTTTTCCTCGGGTCTGGTTTGACTCCGTCCTCTGAAAGTACATCTCCCACGAAGGTAAGTGTTTTCACACCAAACTCGCATTTGTCCTTGTTTAGTTTTAGGTTGACTTTCTGTGTCAGATCCAGCACTTGTCTCCCTCTCGCATCGTGTTCTTCTTTTGTGGACCCCCAGATGATGATGTCATCCATCATAGTCTCCACTCCTGGAATGTGCTCGAAGATCATGTGGATTGTCTTGCGGTAGACCTCTGTGCTGCCGTGCTGCTGCTCCAGTTTCAACTGTTCTGCCTTATTATTATTGGACCATGCTGGTCATTTATGAACATTTGAACATCTTGGCCATGTTCTGTTATAATCTCCACCCGGCACAGCCAGAAGAGGAATGCCCACATGGCCTGGTTCCTCTCTAGGTTTCTTCCTAGGTTTTGGCCTTTCTAGGGAGTTTTTCCTAGCCACCGTGCTTCTACACCTGCATTGCTTGCTGTTTGGGGTTTTAGGCTGGATTTCTGTACAGCACTTTGAGATATCAGCTGATGTTCGAAGGGCTATATAAATACATTTGATTTGATTTGATTTGATGAATGTGCATAGCCTTGAGCTTGCATCATCTAGCTTCATTTGCCAGAATCCTAATGAGGCATCAAGCTTAATGAACCACATTGCTCCAGCAAACTGTGACATTATCTCTTCTCTGGTTGGCATCTTGAAATGCTCTCTCTTGATTGCTTTGTTGAGATCTCTCGGGTCTAGACATATCCTGAGATCGCCGTTCTTTTTCACCACAATATCCAGTGAGCTTACCCAGTCTGTAGGTTCATCCATTTTTGTGATGACTTCCATCTTTTCCATGCGTCCGAGTTCCTCTTTGAGCTTTTTCCTCAGTGCAAATGGAACTTTTCTGCATGCATGCACAACTGGAGTCATTTTGTCATCAGTACATATTTTGTGTTCTCCTGGTAAACATCCAAGACCCTCAAACACATCCTCATACTCAGCCAGTAGCGATTCTTGGTCATTTTCAGTCTGTGATGTCACTACACACATTCTTTTCAACAAATTGAGCTTTTCACATGCATTGATTCCTAGAATAGGCTGTACACTCTTTTCCACAATCAGCAGCTGTGCTCTGAACTGCTTTCCTTTGTGCTGTAAAGTTACTATGCAGCTCCCTTTGACTGGTACGTTCTCCCCAGTATAACCAGTAACCTTCATTTCCACCGGGTGTATTTTGCTTGAATGGTATTATAGCTTCATTCACAGTCAATGGCACAATCCATTCAGCATTTACTGCATTGCATATTTCCACAGAATCAACAAAGAATTCTTCCATCTCCTCGACCGTGTGAACCTTTTTCTTTGTAGCCTCAGCTTTGCAGCATTTTGAGAAATTAATATTTTTCCCACAGTTGTTACATGATTTGTCATATGCAGGGCATTTTTTTTGGCTTGTGGATAAATCCACATTTTCCACATGTAGTGTTTTGAGTTCTCTCTTTTGCTTGTTTATGTTTTGTAAGGCGTTGTGTGTGGTGCTCCTCTCTTGTTATTTCATACACTGACGTCTCATCCCTGCTGCTGCACACATATTCACTGCTTCATCCAAAGTTACATCTTGCTCACGCAGAGATCTCTCCTTGAGTCTATTATCAACTATGTCACAGACTATCCTGTCTTTCACTAGTGAGTCTTTCAGATTTTCAAATTCACACGTTTTGCTCAGTGCTTTCAGCTCAGCCAAATACTGGTCAAAACTGACTCCTTGTTTCTGATCATGAGAGAAAAACGTGTATCTCTCAAACGTGACGTTCTGGCTTGGTACAAAGGACTCCTCAAATTTAGCCATTAGCACAGTCAATGTCAAGTTTGCCTCGTCTTGCTGAAAGCGATTGTAAATGTCCAATGCATCCTCTCCAATAACATGCAGAAAAATGGAAGCTTTCAATTTGTCATCATCGCCCCCTGCACCACTGGCTGCTAGGTAGATATTGAATCTCTGCTTGAAACGTTTCCAATTGTCAGCTAAATTGCCTGTTAAATGCATAGGAGTAGGAGGACTAAGGCTATCCATGACGGAGAACAGGAACAGTGTCAATTTCCCTTCCTTCAGCATGTTGCTCATCAACTTGCTCTTCAACAGATTCCAATGCAGTCTCGCTCTCACTGCTGTCGCTCTAGCTGCTGTCCCTCTCGCTGCTGTCGCTCTCGCTGCTGTCACTCTAGCTGCTGTCACTCTCGCTGCTGTCACTCTAGCTGCTGTCCCTCTCGCTGCTGTCGCTCTCGCTGCTGTCACTCTAGCTGCTGTCACTCTCGCTGCTGTCACTCTAGCTGCTGTCACTCTCGCTGCTGTCACTCTCGCTGCTGGCACCGTAGCTGCTGTCACTCTAGCTGCTGTCACTCTAGCTGCTGTCACTCTCGCTGCTGTCACTCTCGCTGCTGTCACTCTAGCTGCTGTCACTCTCGCTGCTGTCACTCTAGCTGCTGTCACTCTCACTGCTGTCACTCTAGCTGCTGTCACTCTCGCTGCTGTCACTCTCGCTGCTGTCACTCTCGCTGCTGTCACTCTAGCTGCTGTCACTCTCGCTGCTGTCCCTCTCGCTGCTGTCGCTCTCGCTGCTGTCACTCTAGCTGCTGTCACTCTCGCTGCTGTCACTCTAGCTGCTGTCACTCTCGCTGCTGGCACCGTAGCTGCTGGCACCGTAGCTGCTGTCACTCTAGCTGCTGTCACTCTAGCTGCTGTCACTCTAGCTGCTGTCACTCTCGCTGCTGTCACTCTAGCTGCTGTCACTCTAGCTGCTGGCACTCTCGCTGCTGTCACTCTCGCTGCTGTCACTCTAGCTGCTGTCACTCTCGCTGCTGTCACTCTCGCTGCTGTTGCTCTAGCTGCTGTCACTCTCGCTGCTGTCACTCTCGCTGCTGTCACTCTAGCTGCTGTCACTCTCGCTGCTGTCACTCTCGCTGCTGTCACTCTAGCTGCTGTCACTCTAGCTGCTGTCACTCTCGCTGCTGTCACTCTAGCTGCTGTCACTCTAGCTGCTGGAACTCTCGCTGCTGTCACTCTCGCTGCTGTCACTCTAGCTGCTGTCACTCTCGCTGCTGTCACTCTCGCTGCTGTCACTCTCGCTGCTGTCACTCTAGCTGCTGTCACTCTCGCTGCTGTCACTCTCGCTGCTGTAACTCTCGCTGCTGTCACTCTAGCTGCTGTCACTCTCGCGGCTGTCACTCTCGCTGCTGTCACTCTAGCTGCTGTCACTCTCGCTGCTGTCACTCTCGCTGCTGTCACTCTAGCTGCTGTCACTCTCGCTGCTGTCACTCTCGCTGCTGTCACTCTAGCTGCTGTCACTCTCGCTGCTGTCACTCTAGCTGCTGTCCCTCTCACTGCTGTCCCTCTCACTGCTGTCCCTCTCGCTGCTGTCCCTCTAGTTGCTGTCACTCTAGCTGCTGTCCCTCTCGCTGCTGTCACTCTCGCTGCTGTCACTCTCGCTGCTGTCACTCTCGCTGCTGTCCCTCTCGCTGCTGTCCCTCTCGCTGCTGTCACTCTAGCTGCTGTCACTCTCGCTGCTGTCACTCTCGCTGCTGTCCCTCTCGCTGCTGTCCCTCTCGCTGCTGTCACTCTAGCTGCTGTCACTCTAGCTGCTGTCTTTCTCGCTGCTGTCCCTCTCGCTGCTGTCGCTCTAGCTGCTGTCGCTCTCGCTGCTATCGCTCTCGCTGCTGTCCCTCTCGTTGCTGTCACTCTCGCTGCTGTCCCTCTCGCTGCTGTCACTCTCGCTGCTGTCACTCTCGCCGCTGTCACTCTCGCCGCTGTCACTCTCGCCGCTGTCACTCTAGCTGCTGTCCCTCTCGCTGCTGTCCCTCTAGCTGCTGTCACTCTAGCTGCCGTCCCTCTAGCTGCCGTCCCTCTAGCTGCCGTCACTAGCTGCCGTCACTCTCGCTGCTGTCGCTCTCGCTGCTGTCCCTCTCGCTGCTGTCACTCTCGCTGCTGTCCCTCTCGCTGCTTTCACTCTCGCTGCTGTCACTCTCGCTGCTGTCACTCTAGCTGCTGTCACTCTAGCTGCTGGAACTCTCGCTGCTGTCACTCTCGCTGCTGTCACTCTAGCTGCTGTCACTCTAGCTGCTGTCACTCTCGCTGCTGTCACTCTAGCTGCTGTCACTCTAGCTGCTGTCTCTCTCGCTGCTGTCCCTCTCGCTGCTGTCGCTCTAGCTGCTGTCGCTCTCGCTGCTGTCGCTCTCGCTGCTGTCCCTCTCGCTGCTGTCACTCTCGCTGCTGTCCCTCTCGCTGCTTTCACTCTCGCTGCTGTCACTCTCGCCGCTGTCACTCTCGCCGCTGTCACTCTCGCTGCTGTCACTCTAGCTGCTGTCCCTCTCGCTGCTGTCCCTCTAGCTGCTGTCACTCTAGCTGCCGTCCCTCTAGCTGCCGTCACTAGCTGCCGTCACTCTAGCTGCCGTCCCTCTCGCTGCTGTCACTCTAGCTGCTGTCACTCTAGCTGCTGTCACTCTCTCTGCTGTCACTTTCGCTGCTGTCACTCTCGCTGCTGTCACTCTCGCTGCTGTCACTCTCGCTGCTGTCAGTCTCTCTGCTGCGGCTCGTTGTCCTCACTCTTGCAAGCTAGCATCTTCGACTACTCACGTCACTTGACTTGTGGTAGAATGTTCAATTTTAGTCACGGAAATTTGCAGAGTTACTCCTTTCTTTTCTCTGTCTCGTCATAGCGACTACCAATCTGACACCATGTTCCTTATATAATGACAAACCGGGGCGTAAGTTTAACTACTTTTAATGAACATATACTTTAGCTAGAAAACTCCATGTTTAGCCATGCAAGGCATTCTTCAACCACCTGCCCCCGCATAGCCTGCTGGGTAACGTAGTCTACATGTTATTAACACATAACAACACAGTATCTATGGTATTGTCAGCGGTTTGACGACTGGATTGATGTCTGAGAGTAATGCTTTTTTGATCGAAGCTTACTTTCTCATAACGTCAACACAGCTTCCTAACGTGTGCAACCTGAAACGTACACACAGACATACTGTATCTCGTCTCATACGGTAAGGAAACATACAGAGAACACCACATGAGGTTCCCTCGAGGTAAAGGTTACTGATGTCAATACAACATGGCCCCCATGGACATGTGTGTGTTTGAAGTGAGAGCTCTTGTCTTCCCCAACCCCAGTCTGTGAAGGTCAGTAGTTATTGTGGTCTACCACAGGGTGTAGGGGTCAGGAAGAGACCCTGACAGGAGACAGGGCTATCAGGGTAGTAGTCCTATATTGATTATAGACCTTAATAATTTCAGGCTACTCAAGTAAAATGTCAAATGATTTCATCAATAGACCTGTTCTGTGTAGCTCTGGTTGAGAGCTAGCCTTGTCTCCAGCCTTTCCTGTTGAGGTCTGTTATCTCAAGATAAGAGCAGAATATGTTAGCCAGTGATGCTCCACTACAGTCTATGAGACTGTATCCTGTTTACAGACATTAAACTATTCATGTGTTGCATAGACTGGTATCCAGTGATGTGGCCCTACAGACAGTAAACTCTTCACGTGTTACATAGACTGGTATTCAGTGATTTGGCCCTACAGACAGTAAACTCTTCACGTGTTACATAGACTACCCTGGAGTGCCAAGTGGACCAGATGATTGAGTAGAAATAGAAATATGTTTGTCAAAAAATGTCTACCCTCTTCAATGACATCACACTTGCAGCACGCGATCTTATCAACTAAGATGGCTAAATGGTGTTGCCTGTTGTCGATATGAACAGGTGAGATAAGTAGATAAGTGTGAGTGTGTGTGTGTGTGTGTGTGTGTGTGTGTGTGTGTGTGTGTGTGTGTGTGTGTGTGTGTGTGTGTGTGTGTGGGGCACATTGAGATAAGAGCTTGATGGAAACCTCTCAACCTCGCAGCTACGGCTGACAGATAGCATGCCTTTGTGAGCTAATGGAAACAATCACGCACGCGCACACGCACACACACACACACACACACACACACACACACAAACACAGTTTAAACCTGCATTACGTCAACCCTAACAGCGTCAAACCGCGGCTGCTGGTTGTTTAGATAGAGACAGTTTCTCTGCATATTGAAAGAGATTACAATAGACTGCAACACAATGAAAACAGCAGGCTGTTTCCTCTAGAGAACCAGACAGTCTATTCAGCAGGGACCATATGCTTCTCCTCTCCTAAAGATACTGTGTTCCAAATGGTCCCCTAGTCCCTATATAGTGCACTTCTTTTGACCAGGCTCTGATGAAATGTAGTGCACTGTAAAGTGAATAGGTTGCTGTTTGGGATTCTCAACAGCATTGGTAAGAGTACAACAATTACCTTGATCTTCGTACCCTCTGATTCAATTGAAGTTCAGATATTTTTTTATAATAATGGATATCCAATGTTGCGATGACGACAGACACAGGATGATGGATTTTATTTCCATGATGATGAACGGAGTGACACTCAGCTGGCCAGGGCAAAACAATCTCCAAACCTAATTTAGTCAACAGCGTATTGAGAATGAGTCCTATCTCATCTGACTGGGGAAGTCTGGAATCTGACATGTCTCGTTTCAATAATAACAGTGTCTTGACACAATATGGCAACCGGTTCCAATATGAGAGAGATGATGGTTTGATGATCAGTTGTTTTTAATCAACTGTGTAGTGCAAGGGCAAAAACCAGACTGATCCTAGTACTGCATGGGGAAAGGAGCCACTACCTAAAACAAACTGATCCTAGTACTGCATCCTCAACCAGACTGATCCTGGTACTGCATCCTCAACCAGACTGATCCTGGTACTGCATGGGGAAAGGAGCCACTACCTAAAACAAACTGATCCTAGTACTGCATCCTCAACCAGACTGATCCTGGTACTGCATCCTCAATCCTCAACCAGACTGATCCTGGTACTGCATCCTCAACCAGACTGATCCTGGTACTGCATCCTCAACCAGACTGATCCTGGTACTGCATCCTCAACCAGACTGATCCTGGTACTGCATCCTCAACCAGACTGATCCTGGTACTGCATCCTCAACCAGACTGATCCTGGTACTGCATCCTCAACCAGACTGATCCTAGTACTGCATGGGGAAAGTAGCCACTACCTAAAACAAACTGATCCTAGTACTGCATCCTCAACCAGACTGATCCTGGTACTGCATCCTCAACCAGACTGATCCTGGTACTGCATCCTCAACCAGACTGATCCTGGTACTGCATGGGGAAAGTAGCCACTACCTAACACAAACTGATCCTAGTACTGCATCCTCAACCAGACTGATCCTGGTACTGCATCCTCAACCAGACTGATCCTGGTACTGCATCCTCAAAAAGACTGATCCTGGTACTGCATCCTCAACCAGACTGATCCTGGTACTGCATCCTCAACCAGACTGATCCTGGTACTGCATCCTCAACCAGACTGATCCTGGTACTGCATCCTCAACCAGACTGATCCTGGTACTGCATCCTCAACCAGACTGATCCTAGTACTGCATCCTCAACCAGACTGATCCAGGTACTGCATCCTCAACCAGACTGATCCTGGTACTGCATCCTCAACCAGACTGATCCTAGTACTGCATGGGGAAAGTAGCCACTACCTAAAACAAACTGATCCTAGTACTGCATCCTCAACCAGACTGATCCTGGTACTGCATCCTCAACCAGACTGATCCTGGTACTGCATCCTCAACCAGACTGATCCTGGTACTGCATGGGGAAAGTAGCCACTACCTAACACAAACTGATCCTAGTACTGCATCCTCAACCAGACTGATCCTGGTACTGCATCCTCAACCAGACTGATCCTGGTACTGCATCCTCAAAAAGACTGATCCTGGTACTGCATCCTCAACCAGACTGATCCTGGTACTGCATCCTCAACCAGACTGATCCTGGTACTGCATCCTCAACCAGACTGATCCTGGTACTGCATCCTCAACCAGACTGATCCTGGTACTGCATCCTCAACCAGACTGATCCTAGTACTGCATCCTCAACCAGACTGATCCAGGTACTGCATCCTCAACCAGACTGATCCTGGTACTGCATCCTCAACCAGACTGATCCTGGTACTGCATCCTCAACCAGACTGATCCTGGTACTGCATGGGGAAAGTAGCCACTATGCAGATCTGACACTGCTTCTACATATACAAGAATTCAATCAAAAGTGAAAATGGGCTAAAGTAATTTGGAAAAATATTTTATTTGAAAACTCTTACATTAGCACCCAACAACTGCAGCTATGTAATGTCTGGGTGAAACTGCTTAAAAAGGTCTGGTATTTGGGCAGTAATACTTTCTTCAAAGTTAATGCTGCTTCTCGTTAGCGTCATTAGAGCGAAATGGATGAAGCAGAGAGCAGAGAGATCCGAGGTGGTTCATATCATTCAGAGTCACTACATCCATGTCAGCAGAGTAGCGTTACTCTGTCGACCTTTCTGAAATCACTATATTTAGCCCCAGTCTCTTCTGCTACATCAGGGATCATCAACTAGGATCAGTTACAGGATGATTTTTGTAGACTGCAAACTGACCACAAGAAGCCAAAACAGATATAATATTTGATTAAAACATAATAATTTACATTTTTATACAATCACTTCTCTCTATTATGCGAGGGAACCCTGCCTTGCATCCTTTATTTACCTCCCCCTCTGTCACGCCCTGATCTGTTTCACCTGTTCCTGTGATTGTCTCCACCCCCTCCAGGTGTTGCTTTTTCCCCCAGTGTATTTATCCCTGTGTTTCCTGTCTCTCTGTGCCAGTGTATTTATCCCTGTGTTTCCCGTCTCTCTGTGCCAGTGTATTTATCCCTGTGTTTCCTGTCTCTCTGTGGCTGTTCGTCTTGTATGTTTAGTCAAGTCAACCAGCGTGTTTTCCCCTGTACTCCTTTTCTATTCTCTTTTGCTAGTCCTCCCGGTTTTGACCACTGCCTGACTCTGGACTACTTTCCCACCTGCCTGATCAGACTGCCTGCCCTGACCTTGAATCTGCCTGTCCTTTGGTACCTATTGGACTCTGAACTGATTTTGATTTTGCCTGTACACAACCATTCTCTTGCCTACCCCTTTTTGTATGAATAAACATTGTAAGACTCCAAACATCTGCCTCCTTTGAGGGAGGATACAGTGTAGTGTTTAATAACTCATGCATCAATTGCATTTCCTGTTACACTTGAAAACATTATTAGTGGGAGACTGCTAAAATCCCCATCAGGAGGCTGAAAAGATCCTACAGTTGCACCATTGAGAGCATTTTGACTGGCTTCATCACCGCCTGATATGGCAAATGCACTGCCCTTGACCGCAAAGTGCTACAGAGGTTTGTGAGGACAGACCAGTACATCACCGGGGACAAGCTACCTGCCATCTAGGACCTCTATATCAGGCGGTGTTAGAGGAAGGCCCGAACAATTGCCAAAGATGCCAGCCACCAAAGCCATAGACTGTTCACATCAAATCAAATTTTATTGGTCACATACCCTTGCAATAACATCTGCTAAATATGTGTATCGAAATGCTTGTGTTTCTAGCTCCAACAGTGCAGTAGTATCGAACAATTCACAACAATACACACAAATCTAAAAGTAAAAGAATGGAATTAAGAACTATATAAATATTGGGACGAGCCATGTCGGAGTGGCATTGACTAAAATAGAATAGAATAGAATACAGTATATACATATAAAGCAGTATGTAAACATTATTAAAGTGACTAGTGTTCCATTGTTAAAGTGACCAGTGATTCCATGTCTATGCAGGGTTGAATAACCGGATGGTAGCCGGTTAGCGATGGCTATTTAACAGTCTGATGGCCTTGAGATAAAAGCTGTTTTTCAGTCTCTCTGTCCCAGCTTTGATGCACCTGTACTGACCTCACCTTCTGGATGGTAGCGTGGTGAAGAGGCAGTGGCTCGGGTGGTTGATCTTTTTGGTCTTCCTGTGACATCGGGTTCTGTAGGTGTCCTGGAGGGTAGGCAGTGTGCCTCCAGTGATGCGTTGGGCAAATCGTACCCCCCTCTGGAGAGCCCTGCAGTTGTGGACGGTGCAGTTGCCTTACCAGGCGGTGATAAAGCCCGACAGGATGCTCTCAATTGTGCATCTGTAAAAGTTTGTGAGGGGCCAAAGCCAATTTCTTCAGCCTCCTGATGTTGTTACACCTTCTTCACCACACTGTCTGTGTGGGTGGACCATTTCAGATTGTCAGTGACCTGTACGCCGAGGAACTTGAAGCTTTTCACCTTCTCCCTCTTCTGTCCATGATCAGCTCCTTTGTTTTGTTGACGTTGAGGGAGGGGTTATTTTCCTGTCACCACTCCTTCAGGGCCCTCATTTCCTCCCTGTAGGCTGTCTCGTCATTGTTGGTAATCAGGCCTACTACTGTTGTGTCGTCTGCAAACTTGATGTTTAAGTTGGAGGCGTGCGTGACCACGCAGTCATGGGTGAACAGGGAGTACAGGAGGGGGCTGAGCACACACGCTTGTGGGGCCCCTGTGTTGATGATCAGCGAAGTGAAGGTGTTGTTTCCTACCTTCACGACCTGGGGGTGGCCCGTAAGGAAGTCCAGGATCCAGTTGCACAGGGCGGGGTTCCGACCCGTGGCCCCAAGCTTAATGATGAGCTTGGAGGGTGCTATGGTGTTGAAGGTTGAGCTATAGTCAATTAACAGCATTTTTACATAGGTATTCCTCTTGTCCATATGGGATAGGGCAGTGTGCAGTGTGATGGCAATTGCATCATTGGGGTGGTATGCAAATTGAAGTGGGTCTAGGACGTCAGGTAAGGTATAGGTAATATGATCCTAGCCTCTCAAAGCACTTCATGATCACAGAAGTGCTACGGGGCAAGATTTATTTAGTTCTGTTACCTTTGCTTTCTTGTGTACAGGAACAATGGTGGACATCTTGAAGCAAGTGAGGACAGCAGACTGGGATAGGGAGAGATTGAATATGTCCATAAACACTCCAGCCAGCTGGTCTGCGCATGCTTTAAGGACGCGGCTAGGGATGCCGTCTGACCGGCAGCCTTGCTAGTGTTAACAGCCTTAAATGTCTTACTCTCGTCGTCCACGGAGAATGAGAGCCCACAGTCCTTGGGAGGGGGCTGCGTTGGGAGGGGGCTGCGTTGGTGTCACTGTGTTATACTCAAAGCGGGCGAAGAATGTGTTTAGCTTGTCTGGGAGCAAGACATCGATCCATGATTGTCTGTTGACCCTGCCACATACGTCTCGTGTCTGAGCCGGTGAATTGCGACTCCTCTTTGTCTCTGTACTGACGTTTTGCCTGTTTGATTGACTTATGGAGGGAATAACTATACTGTTTGTATTCGATCATATTCCCAGTCACCTTGCCAAGGTTAAATGTGGTGGTTCCCGCTTTCAGTTTTGTGTGAATGCTGCCATCTATCCACGGTTTCTGGTTTGGGTAGGTTTTAATAGTCACAGTGGGAGCAACATCCCGATACACTTCCTGATGAACTCAGTCACTGTGTCTTTGTGTCTGTGTATGTGTCAATGTTATTCTCAGAGGCAACCCGGAACATATCCCAGTCCGCGTGATCAAAACAATCTTCAAGCATGGATTCCGATTGGTCAGACCAGCGTTGAATAGTACCTTCCGGCAAACGATACTTGACCATCGGCTCTACCCCCAAGCCAGACTGCTAAATAGTAAATTAATGGTACCCAAACTATCTACACTGACTCTATCTTGCACTGACCCTATGTACACTGACCCTATGTACACTGACCCTATGTACACTGACCCTATGCACACTGACCCTATGTACACTGACCCTATGCACACTGACCCTATGCTATCCTACACTCGCTAGATTATATACATTATACAAACTACATACACACTCCCTCACACACTACATTAATACTCCCTCATTCACTCACACACTACATTGACACTCCACACTGGTACTGGTACTGCTACTGGTACTGGTACAGGTACTGCTACTGCTACTGGTACTCCCTGTATATAGCTCCACATTGATCTGGTACTGGTACTGCTACTGGTACTGCTACTGGTACTGCTACTCCCTGTATATAGCTCCATATTGATCTGTTACTGGTACTGGTACTGGTACTCCCTGTATATAGCTCCACATTGATATGTTACTGGTACTGGTACTCCCTGTATATAGCTCCACATTGATCTGGTACTGGTACTGCAACTGGTACTGGTACTCCCTGTATATAGCTCCACATTGATCTGGTACTGGTACTGGTACTGGTACTCCCTGTATATAGCTCCACATTGATATGTTACTGGTACTGGTACTGGTACTCTCTGTATATAGCTCCACATTGATCTGGTACTGGTACTGCAACTGGTACTAGTACTCCCTGTATATAGCTCCACATTGATCTGATACTGGTACTGGTACTCCCTGTATATAGCTCCACATTGATCTGATACTGGTACTGGTACTGGTACTCCCTGTATATAGCTCCACATTGATCTGGTACTGGTACTGGTACTGGTACTCCCTGTATATAGCTCCACATGGATCTGGTACTGGTACTGGTACTCCTTGTATATAGCTCCACATTGATCTGGTACTGGTACTGGTACTGGTACTCCCTGTATATAGCTCCACATTGATATGTTACTGGTACTGGTACTGGTACTCCCTGTATATAGCTCCACATTGATATGTTACTGTTACTGTTACTGGTACTGGTACTGGTACTCCCTGTATATAGCTCCACATTGATCTGGTACTGGTACTGGTACTGGTACTCCCTGTGTATAGCTCCACATTGATCTGGTACTGGTACTGGTACTCCCTGTATATAGCTCCACATTGATCTGGTACTGGTACTGGTACTGGTACTCCCTGTATATAGCTCCACATTGATCTGGTACTGGTACTGGTACTGGTACTCCCTGTATATAGCGCCACATTGATCTGGTACTGGTACTGGTACTGGTACTCCCTGTATATAGCTCCACATTGATCTGGTACTGGTACTGGTACTCCCTGTATATAGCTCCACATTGATCTGGTACTGGTACTGGTACTGGTACTCCCTGTATATAGCTCCACATTGATCTGGTACTGGTACTGGTACTGGTACTCCCTGTATATAGCTCCACATTGATCTGGTACTGGTACTGGTACTGGTACTCCCTGTATATAGCTCCACATTGATCTGGTACTGGTACTGGTACTCCCTGTATATAGCTCCACATTGATCTGGTACTGGTACTGGTACTCCCTGTATATAGCTCCACATTGATCTGGTACTGGTACTGGTACTGGTACTCCCTGTATATAGCTCCACATTGATCTGGTACTGGTACTGGTACTGGTACTGGTACTGGTACTGGTACTCCCTGTATGTACTGTTGCTCCATTCTTGTGTATTTTATTTTATTCCTCTTGTGTTGCTTTTTTATTTTTAAACTCTGCGTTGTTGGGAAGGGCTCGTAAACATTTTAGGGTAAAGTCTACACCAGTTGTATTTTAGGGTAAAGTCTACACCAGTTGCATTTTAGGGTAAAGTCTACACCAGTTGCATTTTAGGGTAAAGTCTACACCAGTTGTATTTTAGGGTAAAGTCTACACCAGTTGTATTTCAGGGTAAAGTCTACACCAGTTCTATTTCAGGGTAAAGTCTACACCAGTTGCATTTTAGGGTAAAGTCTACACCAGTTGTATTTCAGGGTAAAGTCTACACCAGTTGTATTTCAGGGTAAAGTCTACACCAGTTGTATTTTAGGGTAAAGTCTACACCAGTTGTATTTTAGGGTAAAGTCTACCTACACCTGTTGTATTCGGCGCATGTGACAAATACAATTTGATTTGATTTGACTGTTAATTATTTCCATGATATGCTGTTTTGCACCAATTAATCACAGTGACAAGGTATGCTAATCAGACAGAGGGGGGTAAACTGAGACTGGAGAACCCTAGAGGTGTGTCCAAAATGACAACCTATTCCATAAATAGTGGGGGTCCTAGTCAAAAGTAGTGTGCTATATAGGGAATAGGGTGCGGTTTTAGACACTTTACACTCCATAGAGTATGTCTGCTCTCTGGAACACCTTAAAACACAGCCATCGCTATTCATAGTAATGGTGGTGAGTGTGTGTGTGTGTGTGTGTGTGTGTGTGTGTGTGTGTGTGTGTGTGTGTATGTGTGTGTGTGTGTGTGTGTGTGTGTGTGTGTGTGTGTGTGTGTGTGTGTGTGTGTGTGTGTGTGTGTGTGTGTGTGTGTGTGTGTGTGCAAATCTACGCACAACACAGATACAGACCTCTACTACACCACAGCTGAAAATAATCAATTAGTTCTGCATTACAAAAAAACACATGAAAACATGAAAAAGACAATCTATGTAATTCCTGGACTGATGTAAACCCTCTGGTCAATCCAGCCAACATCACACACTACAATATGTATGGATTAGAGAGGCAGTGTGTTCTGGGAAACACACTGATAACACTCTCTCACTAACCACTTCATCACTCACTCCCTCTCTCACTGGTCTCTTTAGATTGGTCTCTCCCTCTTCTCTTGTTTGCTGTTAGCGAATTTCTCTCTTTCTCACACACACACTCACACACACACACTCGCGCTCTCTCTCTCTTAACAACCCAAACTCCTCAACCCAGTTCCAGGAGCAGCATAGGAGACATCCGGTGAGAAGAGAGGCAGGGTGAGTGAGAGGGAACCAGACAGTCTGATCAGCCTAGTCACCATCACCTCCACCGACCAGGCCTTCTGATGTAACAACAGGAAATCAAAGGTTAGCGTCTGTTGTTGCAGAACACACTACAGATGTCGGCTCTTAATTTGAACGCCCTGTTGTTGCGGGAAGTGTCAATTTTAAAAAGCTTCTAAAGTTTGTAATTTCCACTTTAAAATGTATCATCCCTTTAAAAAAAATCCATTCATTATAATCCACACAATAATTCACATTTCCTGTTGCTGCAGGATCATTTTCTTGCTGTGAGAAACTGGTCAAATTAAGATCCTACATCTGTATGGGTCTCCTCATCAAATTGTCTCTCCCATTATGCCTCTGTGAATAGTAGACAGGAAGGTTTTTTCCTTCACTATAGAAGAAAAGGGTCCTTCTTTCCTTCATTATACACTTCAGAAACCCTCCACGCTCCTGATTCAAGGTAGAATAGGCAACGAGAATCATCTGGGATTTCTCTTCTATTGTGCTTTTCAAGGTGCCATGACTGGAGGCTGTGTTTATGCCTGAGAATCTCCATGTTGCCCGCTACACGCTTAGCACCAATACCGTAATCAAGGAGCAAACACACACACACACACACACACACACACACACACACACACACACACACACACACACACACACACACACACACACACACACACACACACACACACCCTACAGTAGTAGAAGTGACAGTAATTCAGCATTCACATTAGCATGTTCCTACAAACGAATGCAAACTTCACAGTTTTCTTCATGTTTCTATCATGGTGTGAAAAATGTGTTTGCGTTGTGTAGTATCGTAAATCATGGCAGGGCAATGTGTCTGTCTGCCGTATAACTAATGGGGTTATCAGAGCTAGAGGATCACCCGAAGCAGCCACGGATGGTGTGGGTTATGACAAACTGCATCAACAAACCATTAACCAGGCGCCATAGCAACCACAATACAATCACACTAGACGCATACACCCGCACATGTATACACACACACACACACACACACACACACACACACACACACACACACACACACACACACACACACACACACCCGTTATCCACCCAAACAACCATTCACACATCACACCGCCCTGGCGATGCATAAATTACTAGGCTTTTGTCTCAGTGGGGTGTAAAATGTGTTGTTTTTTGGACGAGGTATGTGGTCGTGTGGATACTGGCAACTGGATAGTAATCTCTCCACCACACTACTCTGTTGGCAAGTGAACTCATCAGGGTTTATGTCTCTCTCTCTCTCAATATTGGCTAGCAGAAGAGCGGACACATTCCTTGCTTTACACTAAATCCCTCTGGCTGGTGTCAGTCGTGGTGAAACAAACAAACAGGGTCCGTGAAAAGCCTCTGCATCCATTTCCAGTATGTCTGTGGTATTATTTCTCTAGTGCTTACAACCACATTGAACAGGACTTTGTCTTGTGTTAACACATCTAGCTCTGTTTACCTCATGAAAGACCCCATGTTGGGACTTACATCCAGGAAGTGTGTCACTTCTGTGTCTTTTATACACCCCTCCCTCCCTCCCTCCCTCCCCCTCCCTCCCTCCCTCCCCCTCCTCCCTCCCTCCCTCCCTCCCTCCCTCCCTCCCTCCCTCCCTCCCTACGGCTGGGTTTTATCCCCTCTTTAGATTGATATCCTGATAGAGTAATGGATGTGGTCTGGTCAGTGCCAGGATCTCCGTTGTGTCCTGATCCTCCCACCATCATTACTCCTCCATTCATCTCCCTGCTGCCATTAAAACAACAGCCACACAATATCCCTCCCTGCCAGCCGAAGCCACCACATAACACAGGCAATGTGTTTGAATTAGACCTCAGAGGGTCAGCGATTAGGCCCACATTAATCACCCAGCCTGGGGTTCAGACAGAGGGTAGCTACCCCTCTACCATACTCCTCTGTGATGGAGGGATTGGTGGAGGAGGAGAGGAGAATAGAGGGATACTATGGGAACCCACAGAGTGATGGAGGGGGGTCTGGTTGACTGGACAGAACAAGCGTTCACATCGTATTCATTTTCTTTCTAAATTAAAGTGTTTTATTCAGCCTGCCTGTCTTGGGTTGGGGTTTGCACTTTTGGAACTAGTCCATTAGTTCCTTTGTGCCTGGTAAGCTAAATGAAGAGCAGACAAAGGAGAATGAATCGTAATACTGGTTGAACTTAGGTCTGGCTGGACAGTGCAGGGATAGTAATACTGGTTGAACTCAGGTCTGGCTGGACAGTGCAGGGATAGTAATACTGGTTAAACTCAGGTCTGGCTGGACGGTGCAGGGATAGTAATACTGGTTGAACTCAGGTCTGGCTGGACAGTGCAGGGATAGTAATACTGGTTGAACTCAGGTCTGGCTGGACGGTGCAGGGATAGTAATACTGGTTGAACTCAGGTCTGGCTGGACGGTGCAGGGATAGTAATACTGGTTGAACTCAGGTCTGGCTGGATGGTGCAGGGATAGTAATACTGGTTGAACTCAGGTCTGGCTGGACGGTGCAGGGATAGTAATACTGGTTGAACTCAGGTCTGGCTGGATGGTGCAGAGATAGTAATACTGGTTGAACTCAGGTCTGGCTGGACGGTGCAGGGATAGTAATACTGGTTGAACTCAGGTCTGGCTGGACGGTGCAGGGATAGTAATACTGGTTGAACTCAGGTCTGGCTGGACGGTGCAGGGATAGTAATACTGGTTGAACTCAGGTCTGGCTGGACGGTGCAGGGTGGATGGGGGCACCCTGCTGTTTTATTAGCGAACGAATCGTAGCGAATCGTACCGAACGGACACACACTGGCTCAAGCTGGCAGGCCATTACAGGGTACTTCTAGGGCCTGTAGCGAGCTTGTACTGTGTTTGCTTGTTTGTGTGTTTGTGTGTGTGTGTGTGTGTGTGTGTGTGTGTGTGTGTGTGTGTGTGTGTGTGTGTGTGTGTGTGTGTGTGTGTGTGTGTGTGTGTGTGTGTGTGTGTGTATATGTGTGTGTGTGTGTGTGTGTGTGTGTGTGTATGACCTTTTAATCTGTGTCAAACCTCCCTCTCAGACTTGACCCATGGTGAGGTACTCATGGTGTCAGCCCTGTAGACACCACTATGTCTCATGGTGTCAGCCCTGTAGACACCACTATGTCTCATGGTGTCAGCCCTGTAGACACCACTATGTCTCATGGTGTCAGCCCTGTAGACACCACTATGTCTCATGGTGTCAGCCCTGTAGACACCACTATGTCTCATGGTGTCAGCCCTGTAGACACCACTATGTCTCATGGTGTCATCCCTGTTGCTCTGCCTCTCTATTATTCTCCAGTCTCTCGTTTGAGAGAGAAACAGGTTTGTTTTTAGTTGACAGCAGCTCTGTGACTGAGGCTGAGACAAGCTCTCTACACAGGGTTAATAGAGAGACTCCAGGTGCCAGACACCACTGGAAAGCCAGGGGAGAGTTTTTTAGTTAAGCTTTTTTTTGTTAGCCATCTTGTGTTATTTGGTGGGGAACGGGGGTGGAAGGGGGTGGAAGGGGGTGGAACGGGGTGGAAAGGGGGGGGGGTGTTCCCAAATTTGGTTGGGAGCAAAATAGCTTTGTGTACAAGGGGTGGGGGCATAATTAGAGAACGTGCCAAAAGCTTATAAAGTGAAACATTTTGCTGCTGAGAAAGAGACAAATGTATGCGCATAAAATGATGAAGGTGGAATTCACCTAATAAGGCTGGCTGCCTCAACTATCACATTTCTCCCCACCTCTTTTTATTTTAATGTCATGCATATTTCTACTGGAAGCACCTCTCTCATTAGCATATTCATAACTACTGCTTCCTCCCTTCCTTTAACCCACCCGATAGTTTCCACACTTCAGCGAGCCTGAACGGAAGAGGGGATATGCCCGGAGAGAAAATACCACCGGAAAAGAGCAGTTATTCAACAGCAAAGAAAAAACTGTAGACGAATTGAAACTCTAATTCCGCTCCGTTCAACCACCTCAATCATCACTTAACATTACATTCATACTGCTTTCTTTACTATGGATCAATGTGTGAATGGAGTGAGATAATAAAAAGGATTATTATGTGATGATAAATTATGATAAACGTTGCGTAGGATAGCTTAAACAAAGAACAACACACGCACATATACGCACATACACACACATCTACAGTAACGTGTGTCCTGACTCCCTATAATAACCCATAATAATAACTGTAGCTGGTCTCTGGTTCCAGCAGAGTGAAACCTCTGTTAGTGGATAGAACAGATGGTGGGATGATATTCTATCTGTAAGGCGACACAGAGCCCTGTCCTGAGAGGGACTAAAATCTACTACACACACACACAAACACACACACACGCACCAACATGAAAAAAAACAACAGTTTACTATAGAATACTGCAGTACTTACTATATAATTCTGTAGTAAACTGTAGTATACTGTAGAATACTATACTACACACTGTAGAATCCCTTGAGTATCCTAACTATAGAATGTTGTAGTATACTGTAAAATATTATAGTAGATACTTCAATATTATTCCCCAAAATACTACAGTCCGCAAAAACACTACACTTTTAACTATAGAAAATCCACTGTATTTATCTTGCGTATACCCTAACCATTCCCCTCCCCCATCTCCCAATTTGTGCCACACATAAGTGAGAAACCGACATGCCAAGTATAGACCATATATTGTGTTCCCTATAAGTAGAACAGAGCAGAAGCGCCAACCTACAGTATGTGTTCACACTCCAGTCCTATCTACCTACAGGCTATGGAAAATTAGCTCCTTTAGTATTTCTCCAGTTTCCTCAAGGAGAAAACCTCCACTTCTATGTGGAAGATAATAAAACAAGAAAAACTGCAGTGAATACTACAGTATACTACAGTCTGCAAACACACTACACTACTACAGTATATTCTACACCTTTCTTTTAATAGAGTATTTATAATATAGTTAACTCTCTTTAATGACCCGAACGAGAGGGATTTACTCCAGACACCCGAACAGGCCCTTATCCCCGTCATTCGCAGGAGAATAAAAGGCAAGAGGTATTGCGGAAAGAGATTGGGGTGCCTTGTGGGGATCCCTTACGGATGGCCAATGTACAATGCACAATCGCTGGATAATAAATTGGATGAACTAAAAGCACGTATATCCTACCAACGGGACATTAATATATTCCGGGATATCCTACCAACGGGACATTAATATATTCCGGGATATCCTACCAACGGGACATTAATATATTCCGGGATATCCTACCAACGGGACATTTGTCACGTTCTGACCTTTATTTCCTTTGTTTTGTCGTTATTTAGTATGGTCAGGGCGTGAGTTGGGTGGGCAGTCTATGTTTGATTTTCTATGATTTGGGGATTTGTATGTTTCGGCCTAGTATGGTTCTCAATCAGAGGCAGGTGTCATTAGTTGTCTCTGATTGAGAATCATACTTAGGTAGCCTGGGTTGCACTGTTTGTTTGTGGGTGATTGTCTATGTCAGTGGCTTGTGTCAGCACAGGTCTATTTTGTAGCGTCACGGTCGTCATTTGTTTATTGTTTTGTATGCAGTGTCAGTATTTTCTTTATTAAAGATTGACCATGGACACTTACCACGCCGCATTTTGGTCTTCCGATCCATCTCGCCTCTCCTCTTCAGATGAAGAGGAGGACGACCGTGACAACATTAATATATTCCGGGATATCCTACCAACGGGACATTAATATATTCCGGGATATCCTACCAATGGGACATTAATATATTCCGGGATATCCTACCAACGGGGCATTAATATATTCCGGGATATCCTACCAACGGGACATTAATATATTCCGGGATATCCTACCAACGGGGCATTAATATATTCCGGGATATCCTACCAACGGGACATTAATATATTCCGGGATATCCTACCAATGGGACATTAATATATTCCGGGATATTATCGCCTGAGGTAGAGTATCTCATGATAAGCTGTAGACCACACTATCTACCTAGAGTTTTCATCTGTATTTTTCGTAGCTGTCTACATACCACCACAGACCGATGCTGGCACTAAGACCGCACTCAATGAGCTGTATACGGCCATAAGCAAACAGGAAAACCCTCATCCAGAGGCGACACTCCTAGTGGCCGGCGACTTTAATGCAGGAAAACTTAAATCTGTTTTACCTCATTTCTATCAGCATGTTAAATGTGCAACCAGAGGGGAAAAAAAACTCTAGACCACCTTTTCTCCGCACACAAAGACGCGTACAAAGCTTTCCCTCAGCCTCCATTTGGCAAATCTGACCATAATTCTATCCTCCTGATTCCTGCTTACAAGCAAAAAAAAATAAGCAGGAAGCACCAGTGACTCAGTCAATAAAGAAGTGTTCAGATGAAGCAGATGCTAAACTACAGGACTGTTTTGCTATCACAGACTGCAATATATTCCAGGATTCTTCCGAGTACACCACATCAGTCACTGGCTTTATCAATAAGTGCATCGATGACGTTGTCCCCACACTGACCGTACGTACATACCCCAACCAGAAGTCATGGATTACAGGCAACATCCACACTGAGCTAAAGGGTAGAGGTGCCATTTTCAAGGAGCGGGACTCTAACTCGGAAGCGTATAAGAAATCCTGCTATGCCCTCCGATGAACCATCAAACAGGCAAAGCATTAATACAGGGATAAGATTGAATCGTACTACACCGGTTCTGACACTCAGCGGATGTGGCAGGGCTTGCAGTCTAAATACTACAGTGTTCACTGTAGTGTTTTTGCTAACTTTTGTGAATACTACAGTAAGGTCTGCAAAAACAATACACTAAATACTATAGTAGTTTACCATAGTATACAATAGTAGTTTACCATAGTATACTATAGTAGTTTACCATAGTATACAATAGTATTTTACCATAGTATACAATAGTATTTTTTCATGTGGGCACACACATGCACGCATGCACAAATACACGCTTACGCAAACACATGCGAACACATCAAAACACACACACACACGCACGCGCACACACACACACACACACACACACACACACACACACACACACACACACACACACACACACACACACACACACACTAAAGCACAGTTGGTTAAGTGGGAACCCAACACCAGACTGTACTGTCATGTAATACCTCATTAGTACACTTGGTTAAGCCTCAACTTCACGTGAGCATGTGGACAGGCACGCATGGGCATGAAGTGGGACGTGGTTCGGGCGGCAGAGGCACACACACAGAAACACACACACGTGATGGAAAAGTGACATATGAAGAACCTGCTACCTCTTAATGGAGCATCTGTCCATTTCAACAGACGGAGCCCAGAAGACCAGAAGTGTATCCATGAGCTACAGTATATTATGAGGTTATAGTAGCACAAGGTTAGCTTCAAACTGAATCAGAGACAGACGCCACAGACAGGGGAAGGGGAAATTAGCCCTGTCCTGAGAGGGACTAATATCTATCAGACAGGGGAAGGGGAAAAACTATTACACACACACACACACACACACACACACACACACACACACACACACACACACACACACACACACACACACACACACACACACACACACACACACACACACACACAGGTGCCATCTCCAAGGGTGGCTTGTGTAAATCTGCGTTATTTTGGCACTGACAGGCAGACGGACAGACGGACAGACGGGGGCACCAGAGGGGAACGGACACGAGACGTGGAGTCTGGTTACTGATAAGTGAGGAGCCACACTTCGGGATGTGGGGGTGGTGGGGCTGAAGGGTGAGATGGTAGTAACGGCCTACTGTTGGTCACATCACATCCAGAATAACACAGCAAAGCTTTTGGGTTACATACTATATCAAATAAAGAGGGGATATAGTTCAGACGACCTTACAGCACAAAGGCCTTTTTCAGGACCGTTAGCAACACTAACTGTCTAATTCCCATCACATCCAGTCACTGTGAACAGAAGCACACAGCCACCTCCAACCCCCACAGATTCCACACGGAACAGAGTCAGAAATATCAGTCTCGGGCCGGGATTCGTAAAGCGTCTCAGAATAGGAGTGGTGATTTAGGGCAGGATAATGTTGTCTTTTTACATTATGAATGGACAGGGAAAGACATGATCCGAGATCAGCACTCCTTCTCTGAGATACTTTACAAATACTGTCCCTGCAGTCATTCTGACCAGTCATAAGAGTCCAGCAGTTAGTTAGTTAGTTAGTTAGTTAGTTAGTTAGTTAGTCAGTCAGTCAGTCAGTCAGTCAGTCACATCTCATGGCAGCCGATTTGGCCCTGAGTGACTATGGTAACCACAGAGGTTCTGATAAAGCCTGATAGGACCTCTTCTGTCTGCTGCCTTCGTGTAGGAGTGACAGTTTTACACTGCTGTTAAAAGACGTACGGTGTCATGCTAATGCCTTTCCAATTTCCAGAGGCTGGCTTTGTTGCTTCTACATTCAGAATCCTTATCGTCTCCTCCTCCACTCATAGTCTGTCTAGATGGAGGGATGGAGGGAGGGGAAGGACTGTCCCCATCGTGGCCTGTAAGCTTGGTCTTATCAGGACAGGAGCAGGGGGTCTCTGTAACCGGTGGAGCGAAACGACTTGTGCCCTATCCTGCCCTGACTTCACGACCCCCCTCACACACACACACGCCTTACAACCTCTTTGTGTGTGACCTTTCCCCTATTCTCACTCAAACCTCCCCCTCCTCTAACTCAGTCCTCACACACTCCAGCAGGTCACACCTCAGCGACAGTGTTAGTGTGGGGGTTGAGGTGTGTGTGGCAGGCTTGTGACTTCATGTCTCAGATGTCATCTGGGGATCAACAACATTCAACCCTGCTTTATATTATTCATACTGACGCCTGTATGTTCCAGACTCCCCAGTCTGTCTATTCCCCACGGTCACAACGAAGAAGAAATCAAATAGGTCTTTATGTTGTAACTGGAAGATTCATGTCAGAGGTAGACAAACACACTGACACATTGAACTAACAAGCTGAAGAGTTGCTCTACAGTGTGTCTAGCTGGTTCTCATTTCCAACAGCCATCCTTAGAATCTAGGTTCTACAACATTTCACAATGCAACAAGACTTCACCTGATACACAATATACCAACACTGTGTTATGTGTGTGTCTGAATACATCACAGTGGGAGCATGTTCGAGTTGTGCAGACATTATCTTTGTATATATATACATCATCTTTGTATATATATACATTATCTTTGTATATATATATATATATATATATATATATATATATATATATATATATATATAAATATAACTGAATTCAGCTTATACACACTACACTACTTGGTGTTTAACCCCTGTGTAGTACATTAACCTTGTGTTAACACTGAATAAATGTTCTACTTTCCCCATTTGGCTCCAGCCCAGAGAAGGTGTTACCCCTTGTCGATTGGGCCATATGCACCTCTAAATCCTATGATAATCACCCTGCCGCGCTCCGCTGATCCATCTAACTCTGATGAAACACACTGGAACAGACACACAATGTATGCTGATAAAACCATGTACTTGGAGAGAATTATCCTAGCAGCAAAGCATTATAGTAGTTATATATAACCCACCAGTTAAAATCATCTCAATAACTGGAGTGACGGATTGGATTGATTGAATTGACGTATTAGAGAATCACAATACACATCCACGCACCATTTAAAAGGCAGTGGCATTAATACACACTAATTATATCCTTAACAAAAGAGCATAGGTAAATTCCACCAGTTCACATAATAATGGTCAATCTTGTCCTAAAACAGAAGTTATAATTACAACCATATTACAACCATATTGAAATCATATTACAACCATATTACAACCATATTGAAATCATATTACAACCATGTTACAACCATATTACAACCATATTGAAATCATATTACAACCATATTACAACCATATTGAAATCATATTACAACCATATTACAACCATATTACAACATATTACAATCATATTACAACCATATTACAACATATTACAATCATATTACAACCATATAATAATATTAGAACCATATAACAAATATATATAAACCATATTACAAACATATTAAAATCACATTGAAACCACATGATTTGACACATGGACTGTTTTTCCCATTGATTTCACACCTCGTCTCCAGAGGAGACCACAGGAGAGAAAAGGAGCCACCTCATCTTCCTCTGCTACATACAGTAGTCGATTTAAACCTGCACTGCTGTTGTCTGTTTAGGACCATAATGATGTGTTAATGAGAAGCTTCTTCTGTTTGTCTGTGGATGTGGGACCTGTATAGGGAATAGGGTTAGGGTTAGTACAGGGTTAGGGATAGTACAGGGTTAGGGTTAGTACAGGGTTAGGGTTAGTACAGGGTTAGGGTTAGTACAGGGTTAGGGTTAGTACAGGGATAGGGTTAGTACAGGGTTAGGGTTAGTACAGGGATAGGGTTAGTACAGGGATAGGGTTAGTACAGGGATAGGATTAGTACAGGGTTAGGGTTAGTACAGGGATAGGGTTAGGGTTAGTACAGGGATAGGGTTAGTACAGGGATAGGGTTAGGGTTAGTATAGGGTTAGGGTTAGTACAGGGATAGGATTAGTACAGGGATAGGGTTAGTACAGGGATAGGGTTAGGGTTAGTACAGGGTTAGGGTTAGTACAGGGTTAGGGTTAGTACAGGGATAGGGTTAGTACAGGGATAGGGTTAGTATAGGGTTAGGGTTAGTATAGGGATAGGGTTAGTACAGGGTTAGGGTTAGTATAGGGTTAGGGTTAGTACAGGGATAGGGTTAGGGTTAGTACAGGGATAGGGTTAGGGTTAGTACAGGGATAGGGCTAGTACAGGGTTAGGGTTAGTACAGGGATAGGGTTAGTACAGGGTTCGGGTTAGGGTTAGTACAGTGATAGGGTTAGTACAGGGTTAGGGTTAGTACAGGGATAGGGTTAGGGTTAGTACAGGGTTAGGGTTAGTGCAGGGTTAGGGTTAGTACAGGGTTAGGGTTAGTACAGGGATAGGGTTAGGATTAGTACAGGGTTAGGGTTAGTACAGGGATAGGGTTAGTACAGGGTTAGGGTTAGTACAGGGATAGGGTTAGGGTTAGTACAGGGATAGGGTTAGTACAGGGTTAGGGTTAGTACAGGGATAGGGTTAGTACAGGGTTAGGGTTAGTACAGGGTTAGGGTTAGTACAGGGGTAGGGTTAGTACAGGGATAGGGTTAGGGTTAGTACAGGGTTAGGGTTAGTACAGGGATAGGGTTAGTACAGGGATAGGATTAGTACAGGGTTAGGGTTAGTACAGGGTTAGGGTTAGTACAGGGATAGGGTTAGTACAGGGTTAGGGTTAGTACAGGGTTAGGGTTAGTACAGGGATAGGGTTAGTACAGTGATAGGGTTAGTACAGGGATGGGGTTAGGGTTAGTACAGGGATAGGGTTAGTACAGGGTTAGGGTTAGTGCAGGGATAGGGTTAGGGTTAGGGTTAGGGTTAGTACAGGGATAGGGTTAGTACAGGGTTAGGGTTAGTACAGGGTTAGGGTTAGTACAGGGTTAGGGTTAGGGTTAGTGCAGGGTTAGGGTTAGTACAGGGATAGGGCTAGTACAGGGTTATGGTTAGTATAGGGATAGGGTTAGGGTTAGTGCAGGGTTAGGGTTAGTACAGGGATAGGGCTAGTACAGGGTTAGGGTTAGTATAGGGTTAGGGTTAGTACAGGGATAGGGTTAGTACAGGGTTAGGGTTAGTACAGGGTTAGGGTTAGTACAGGGTTAGGGTTAGTACAGGGTTAGGGTTAGTACAGGGTTAGGGTTAGTACAGGGATAGGGTTAGTACAGGGATAGGGTTAGTACAGGGATAGGGTTAGTACAGGGTTAGGGTTAGGGTTAGTACAGGGTTAGGGTTAGTACAGGGTTAGGGTTAGTACAGGGATAGGGTTAGGGTTAGTACAGGGTTAGGGTTAGTACAGGGGTAGGGTTAGTACAGGGATAGGGATAGTGTTAGTACAGGGTTAGGGTTAGTACAGAGATAGTGTTAGTACAGGGTTAGGGTTAGTACAGGGATAGGGTTAGTACAGGGGTAAGGTTCGTACAGGGATAGGGATAGTGTTAGTACAGGGTTAGGGTTAGTACAGGGATAGTGTTAGTACAGGGATAGTGTTAGTACAGGGTTAGGGTTAGTACGGCCTGGTCCCAGATGGATGGACAGACAGCTACATATGCTTCCTTGTCCCTCTGTTTTTGCTCAATGTTCAAAGTCCCCAAGCCAAGCTGTTCCAAGTCAAGGCGTCATTTTTTCAATACCATGCATTTACTATCTAACTACCCCCCAACACTCACATTCACACACACACACACTGAGACACACACACTGAGACACACACACGTCTGCATGCATGCATGCGTGCACGTGCACACACACACACAGAATACACAGTCACAACACACACTTCAGTTGTTATTAGTGTAAAGATGTGGGCTAGAACAGCCAGAGAGGATGTGTTAACAACAGTTTCTCCCTTCACCACCTCTCTTTCTGTCCTTTTCCCACTAAGACGTCATCAGAAATACAGCAAGTACTTGCAGTGAGATGACAGAGATAGATAAAGGTGGCTGATAAAAACATATTTGGTGAGTACCTCACCATGGGTCAAGTCTGAGAGGGAGGTTTGGCACAGATTAAAAGGTCATACACACACACACACACACACACACACACATACACCCACACACACTCAGTCCTCCAGAGAGTATGGGGATAAAAACAGAGGAAAAAAAATGTAATTTCATCATCAACTCTCTCAGACAGAGGAGGGTGGAGAGGAGAGATGGGTGATGAAGAGGAGAGATGGGTGATGAAGAGGAGAGATGAAAGATGAAGAGGAGAGATGGGTGATGAACAGGAGAGATGGGTGATGAAGAGGAGAGATGGAGGATGAAGAGGAGAGATGGAGGATGAAGAGGAGAGATGAAGGATGAAGAGGAGAGATGAAAGATGAAGAGGAGAGATGGGTGATGAAGAGGAGAGATGGGTGATGAAGAGGATAGATGGGTGATGAAGAGGAGAGATGGGTGAGGAAGAGGAGAGATGGGTGATGAAGAGGAGATATGGGTGATGAAGAGGAGAGATGGGTGAGGAAGAGGAGATATGGGTGATGAAGAGGAGAGATGAAGGATGAAGAGGAGAGATGGGTGATGAAGAGGAGAGATGAAGGATGAAGAGGAGAGATGGGTGATGAAGAGGAGAGATGGGTGATGAAGAGGAGAGATGGGTGAGGAAGAGGAGAGATGGAGGATGAAGAGGAGAGATGGGGGATGAAAAGGAGAGATGGGGGGGATGAGAAGTCAATAAAACTCATCCTCTGTCTCTCTTGTTTTCCTGCACCACTTGAGACTGAGACTCATAACATAAACACAACACATCAAAAAGAGTGAAATGTTATCTTCTCAGTACCAGACCACTCCTAACTTAGGGTCTTCCCAGTACCAGACCACTCCTAACTTAGGGTCTTCCCAGTACCAGACCACTCCTAACTTAGGGTCTTCTCAGTACCAGACCACTCCTTACTTAGGGTCTTCTCAGTACCAGACCACTCCTAACTTAGGGTCTTCCCAGTATCAGACCACTACTAACGTAGGGTCTTCTCAGTACCAGACCACTACTAACTTAGGGTCTTCCCAGTACCAGACCACTCCTAACTTAGGGTCTTCTCAGTACCAGACCACTCCTTACTTAGGGTCTTCTCAGTACCAGACCACTCCTAACTTAGGGTCTTCCCAGTATCAGACCACTACTAACGTAGGGTCTTCTCAGTACCAGACCACTACTAACTTAGGGTCTTCTCAGTACCAGACCACTCCTAACTTAGGGTCTTCTCAGTACCAGACCACTACTAACTTAGGGTCTTCTCAGTACCAGACCACTCCTAACTTAGGGTCTTCCCAGTATCAGACCACTACTAACGTAGGGTCTTCTCAGTACCAGACCACTACTAACTTAGGGTCTTCCCAGTATCAGACCACTCCTAACTTAGGGTCTTCCCAGTATCAGACCACTCCTAACTTAGGGTCTTCTCAGTACCAGACCATTCCTAACTTAGGGTCTTCCCAGTATCAGACCACTCCTAACTTAGGGTCTTCCCAGTATCAGACCACTCCTAACTTAGGATCTTCCCAGTATCAGACCACTCCTAACTTATGGTATTCTCAGTACCAGACCACTCCTAACTTAGGGTCTTCTCAGTACCAGACCACTACTAACTTAGGGTCTTCTCAGTACCAGACCACTCCTAACTTAGGCTCTTCTCAGTACCAGACCACTACTAACTTAGGGTCTTCTCAGTACCAGACCACTACTAACGTAGGGTCTTCTCAGTACCAGACCACTCCTAACTTAGGGTCTTCTCAGTACCAGACCACTCCTAACTTAGGGTCTTCTCAGTACCAGACCACTACTAACTTAGGGTCTTCTCAGTACCAGACCACTCCTTACTTAGGGTCTTCTCAGTACCAGACCACTACTAACTTAGGGTCTTCTCAGTACCAGACCACTACTAACTTAGGGTCTTCTCAGTACCAGACCACTCCTAACTTAGGGTCTTCTCAGTACCAGACCACTACTAACTTAGGGTCTTCTCAGTACCAGACCACTACTAACTTAGGGTCTTCTCAGTACCAGACCACTCCTAACTTAGGGTCTTCTCAGTACCAGACCACTCCTAACTTAGGGTCTTCTCAGTACCAGACCACTACTAACTTAGGGTCTTCTCAGTACCAGACCACTCCTTACTTAGGGTCTTCTCAGTACCAGACCACTACTAACTTAGGGTCTTCTCAGTACCAGACCACTACTAACTTAGGGTCTTCTCAGTACCAGACCACTCCTAACTTAGGGTCTTCTCAGTACCAGACCACTACTAACTTAGGGTTTTCTCAGTACCAGACCACTACTAACTTAGGGTCTTCTCAGTACCAGACCACTCCTAACTTAGGGTCTTCTCAGTACCAGACCACTCCTAACTTAGGGTCTTCTCAGTACCAGACCACTACTAACTTAGGGACTTCTCAGTACCAGACCACTCCTAACTTAGGGTCTTCTCAGTACCAGACCACTCCTAACGTAGGGTCTTCTCAGTACCAGACCACTACTAACTTAGGGTCTTCTCAGTACCAGACCACTACTAACGTAGGGTCTTCTCAGTACCAGACCACTCCTAACTTAGGGTTTTCTCAGTACCAGACCACTACTAACTTAGGGTCTTCTCAGTACCAGACCACTCCTAACTTAGGGTCTTCTCAGTACCAGACCACTCCTAACTTAGGGTCTTCTCAGTACCAGACCACTACTAACTTAGGGACTTCTCAGTACCAGACCACTCCTAACTTAGGGTCTTCTCAGTACCAGACCACTCCTAACGTAGGGTCTTCTCAGTACCAGACCACTACTAACTTAGGGTCTTCTCAGTACCAGACCACTACTAACGTAGGGTCTTCTCAGTACCAGACCACTCCTAACTTAGGGTCTTCTCAGTACCAGACCACTCCTAACTTAGGGTCTTCTCAGTACCAGACCACTCCTAACTTAGGGTCTTCTCAGTACCAGACCACTACTAACTTAGGGTCTTCTCAGTACCAGACCACTACTAACGTAGGGTCTTCTCAGTACCAGACCACTACTAACTTAGGGTCTTCTCAGTACCAGACCACTCCTAACTTAGAGTCTTCTCAGTACCAGACCACTCCTAACTTAGGGTCTTCTCAGTACCAGACCACTCCTAACTTAGGGTCTTCTCAGTACCAGACCACTACTAACGTAAGGTCTTCTCAGTACCAGACCACTACTAACGTAGGGTCTTCTCAGTACCAGACCACTACTAACTTAGGGTCTTCTCAGTACCAGACCACTACTAACTTAGGGTCTTCTCAGTACCAGACCACTACTAACTTAGTCTTACCGCAACTTGCCATTTTAATGTAAATATCCCATTAAAATCAATATTTAGTATTGTCTATGTCAAGTTAGCAGAAAAACATTTAATTGGGCCTTTTCAAATAAAGTTTTACCATGGAAACATATCCAATATGCTCCACGGGTCCTTCACACACACTGCAGTGTGCAGTCTTGTATAACAGATCAACATGGGAAGGATATATGACAAGGGCTCTGCAGAGGTCAGCTGTTCTCTCTCATTCCCTGGTCTGGCTAGGAGGTAAAAGGATCAAATCAGCAGCTACAGGTCAGCTGTTCTCTCTCATTCCCTGGTCTGGCTAGGAGGTAAAAAGATCAAATCAGCAGCTACAGGTCAGCTGTTCTCTCTCATTCCCTGGTCTGGCTAGGAGGTAAAAAGATCAAATCAGCAGCTACAGGCCAGCTGTTCTCTCTCATTCCCTGGTCTGGCTAGGAGGTAAAAGGATCAAATCAGCAGCTACAGGTCAGCTGTTCTCTCTCATTCCCTGGTCTGGCTACGAGGTAAAAATATCAAATCAGCAGCTACAGGCCAGCTGTTCTCTCTCATTCCCTGGTCTGGCTAGGAGATAAAAAGATCAAATCAGCAGCTACAGGTCAGCTGTTCTCTCTCATTCCCTGGTCTGGCTAGGAGGTAAAAAGATCAAATCAGCAGCTACAGGTCAGCTGTTCTCTCTCATTCCCTGGTCTGGCTAGGAGGTAAAAAGATGAAATCAGCAGCTACAGGCCAGCTGTATTCCAGCAGAGCAGAACATTACAACCGTCCAAACGGGAGACATGGTGTGCCTCCCAAACGGCAACCGCGTCTCTACTTCCTAAAGTGGCTGAAGAAATGTGGCCTGCCACCCCGGGTCCTCTTCACATACTAACGCTGCACCATCAAGAGCGTCTTGACCTGCATCACGGCCTGGTACGGGATATTGCTCCGACCAACGACCCAAGGCCCTCTAGCGGGCGGTAGAGATGGCCCAGTACATCACTGGGGCTGTGTTCCCACCCATCCAGGACAGGTACTTGAAACAGTGCCTGAGGAACGCCCGCAACATCATCATACATTGCCATCGGGCTGACGGTATCGGAGCATGAGGTCTGATACCAACAGGCTCAGAGACAGTTTCTATCTATAAGCCATCAGACTGCTGAACACTTGAACTGGACTGACCACCTGCACTGACTCTCTGCACTTTAGCACACATCTGCTGCTACCAGACACTTACTATACTGCTACATTTATACACTTGTGTATGTGTATGTGTCCCTGCGCGTGTGTCGCTGCATGTGTATGTGTGTCCCTGCATGTGTGTGTGTGTTCAAAGCCAGTGGTTACACTCAAGCCAGCAGACAGACAAGTGTTGCCTGTCATGTACCCGTCCCAGTAAATGTGCTTGTCTCTCCGTTTCAGAAATCACTGCTGTGTTTGTCAGGCTGATCTAGCTGCTGGTGGACACCAGATCAATCAAACGGCATGTTTTCCATTCCTCACCTTTCTTCTTGGGCGTCACATTTATTGAGCCAGGGACATCATTCACAGAACTGCTCTGGCAGGGGAAGATGGATGATTACATGTGTGGCTGACAGTTTGGGAGATGGAGAACGCACCAGGGTTCCCAGGTAGAAGAAGAATAGGTTTAGGTGTAGATTAGTACACACACACATGCAGACAGGGAGGGAGGGAGGCAGAAAGGGAGGGAGACAGTGAGACAGAAAGGGAGGGAGACAGTGAGATAGGGAGGCAGAAAGGGAGGGAGACAGTGAGACAGGGAGGGAGACAGGGAGGGAGACAGGGAGGCAGTGAGACAGGGAGGGAGGCAGTGAGACAGGGAGGGAGACAGGGAGGCAGTGAGGAGGCAGTAAGGCAGGGAGGGAGACAGGGAGGCAGTGAGACAGGGAGGGAGGCAGGGAGGGAGACAGGGAGGCAGTGAGACAGGGAGGGTGACAGGGAGGGAGACAGGGAGGCAGTGAGGGAGACAGGGAGACAGTGAGACAGGGAGGGAGGCAGGGAGGGAGACAGGGAGGCAGTGAGCCTTGGAGGCAGTGAGTAGGCAGTAAGGCAGGGAGGGAGGCAGTGAGGAGGCAGGGAGGCAGGGAGGGAGGCAGGGAGGCAGGGAGGGAGGCAGTGATGAGGCAGGGAGGGAGACAGGGAGGCAGTGAGGAGGCAGTGAGGAGGCAGTGAGGAGGCAGGGAGGGTGACAGGGAGGCAGTGAGGAGGCAGTGAGGAGGCAGTGAGGAGGCAGGGAGGGTGACAGGGAGGCAGTGAGGAGGCAGTGAGGAGGCAGTGAGGAGGCAGGGAGGGAGACAGGGAGGCAGTGAGGAGGCAGTGAGGAGGCTGTGAGAAGGCAGGGAGGGAGACAGGGAGGCAGTGAGGAGGCAGTGAGGAGGCAGGGAGGGTGACAGGGAGGCAGTGAGGAGGCAGGGAGGGAGACAGGGAGGCAGTGAGGAGGCAGGGAGGGAGACAGGGAGGCAGTGAGGAGGCAGGGAGGGAGACAGGGAGGCAGTGAGGAGAAAGTGAGACAGGGAGGCAGTGAGGAGGCAGTGAGGTAGGGAGGGAGACAGAGAGGCAATGAGGAGGCAGGGAGGGAGACAGGGAGGCAGTGAGGAGGCAGGGAGGGAGACAGGGAGGCAGTGAGGAGAAAGTGAGACAGGGAGGCAGTGAGGAGGCAGGGAGGGAGACAGGGAGGCAGTGAGGAGGCAGGGAGGGAGACAGAGAGGCGGTGAGGAGGCAGTGAGGTAGGGAGGGAGACAGAGAGGCAGTGCCTATTTAACAAGGCAAGTCAGTTAAGAACAAATTCTTATTTTACAATGACGACCTACCCCGGCCAAACCCTTCCCTAACCTGGACGACGCTGGGCCAATTGTTCACCGCCCTATGGAAATGTGCATGCACATATATACTTTCTCTCTCTCTCTCTCTCTCTCTCTCTCTCTCTCTCTCTCTCTCTCTCTCTCTCTTTCTCTCTCTCAGAAACCCACTGTTGATTGTGATGAGGTAATGCTCCAGCCAGGTTGTGTGACCATATGTGACTGTCTGACCACAGCTTCCCCTGCTCTGTTTGATCCTCTGTGAGCACCGTAGGAGGTGCAGAGGTAGAGTGGCCCCTCCATGCTGTTGACCAGACTAGGCATGTGGCAGAGCATCTGTCTCTATATGGTGACAATATCGATGGACTGGCCTGAACACGCTGGGAGATAGTTAGTCCCTTGCGCTATTCGGTCAGTTACTGTCAGTTCCCCTCAGTTACTATCAGTCAGTCAGTTAGTCAGTCAGTTACTGTCAGTTCCCCTCAGTTACTATCAGTCAGTCAGTTACTGTCAGTTCATCAGTCAGTTACTGTCAGTTCGTCAGTCAGTTACTGTCAGTTCATCAGGCAGTTACTGTCAGTTCATCAGGCAGTTACTATCATTTCGTCAGTCAGTTACTATCAGTCAGTCAGTCAGTTAATGTCAGTTCCCCTCAGTTACTATCAGTCAGTCAGTTACTGTCAGTTTATCAGTCAGTTACTGTCAGTTCATCAGTCGTTTACTATCAGTCAGTCAGTTACTATCAGTCAGCCGGTTACTATCAGTCAGTCAGTTACTATCAGTCAGTCAGTTACTGTCAGTCAGTCAGTTACTATCAGTCAGTCAGTTACTATCAGTCAGTCAGTTACTATCAGCCAGTCAGTTACTGTCAGTTCATCATCCAGTTACTGTCAGTTCGTCGGTCAGTTAAAATCAGTCAGTCAGTTACTGTCAGTTCGTCAGTCAGTTACTATCAGTCAGTCAGTTGCTGTCAGTCAGTCAGTCAGTCAGTCAGTCAGTCAGTCAGTCAGTCAGTCAGTTACTGTCAGTTCCTCAGTCTGTTACTATCAGTCAGTCAGTTCCAGTCAATTAGTCAGTTACTGTCAGTCAGTCAGTCGGTCAGTTACTGTCAGTTTGTCGGTCAGTTGCTGTCGGTCAGTCGGTCAGTTACTGTTAGTTCGTCAGTTGGTTACTGTCAGCCGGTCAGTCAGTTGCTGTCAGTTTGTCGGTCAGTTACTATCAGTTCGTCGGTCGGCTACGGTCAGTATATCGGTCAGTGGCGGTTTGGTGGCCACTTTCTTTTCTTCAGATAAACACTTTCCCATTTCTCTGGGAAAACAGGGGTCAAAGAGAGCCTAGATAAACAGCTGAAACACACCTACAACTATCCCAGTGACTCTGCCAGGTTCTCCTGGAGAAGAAGACTGGGATGGTTTTCTCTAGAGAGGAAGACATGCCAGGCTGGTGGGACAAAAGACAAGGAATACATTTCCAATGCCGGTCCCACTAGGGAGAACCAACAATAAACATTCACACCTCAGTCATGAATCGTCTAGGGCTGGTGAGGCTAGCAGGGTCAGCCAGACAGGAATTGTGTTAAAATGGTTAGAATGTGTGAAAATAACAGAGGGGGGTGGGTGGAGGGTGGACAGTTGAATTAGTCGGGTAAAGGACGATTATTCATGTAACATGAAAGATGTAGAATAGCGGCAGAAGTCTGGTGGTATGAGATTCACACCAGTGTATTATCGGAAACAAAGGATGGAGTGGAAAGAGAGAGAGACAGAGCGAGAGAGATAGAGACAAAGACAGAGACAAAGACAGAGACAGAGAGAGTGTGAAAGAGAGAGAGAGAGAGAGAGAGAGAGAGAGAGAGAGAGAGAGGGGGAGAGAGAGAGAGAATGAGAAAAGAGAGTGAGAGGGGGAGGGGGAGAGAGGGACGAGTGGGACAGGGAGATAGAGACTGAAGGAGTGGGACAGGGAGATAGAGACTGAAGGAGTGGGACAGGGAGATAGAGACTGAAGGAGTGAGACAGGGAGATAGAGACTGAAGGAGTGGGACAGGGAGATAGAGACTGAAGGAGTGGGACAGGGAGATAGAGACTGAAGGAGTGGAACAGGGAGATAGAGACTGAAGGAGTGGGACAGGGAGATAGAGACTGAAGGAGTGGGACAGGGAGATAGAGACTGAAGGAGTGGGACAGGGAGATAGAGACTGAAGGAGTGTGACAGGGAGATAGAGACTGAAGGAGTGGGACAGGGAGATAGAGACTGAAGGAGTGGGACAGGGAGATAGAGACTGAAGGAGTGTGAGAGAATATGTGAGGGAGAGGGAGGCCTATAAAGAGAGAGATTAACAGAAGCCCTCCCTTTCCCTGCTGTGCTCTACCTAACACACAGTAACACTGACACACTTTCAGCCTGCTGTGCTAGGAGCGCTCTCCTCCCTGTTCTCTTTCCCTTCTCTCCCTCCATCCCCCGTCTCCCTCGTTCCTTATCTCCCTGAGGTACCACTGTATAATATCTGAACCCATCTCCTCCTCTAAACAGTGTGAGTAGTAGCACGTTTCTCTATCGCTCTCTCTTCTCTCAGTAAGATGCCTGGTGCTGATGCTCAGAGAACTCCAGGTGATGTTGTGTCTGGATTATAGGTGCTGGGGTATTACCTGGTACTGGATAAACTGTAAATACAGAAATACACACACACACGCACGCACGCAAACACACACACACACACACACACACACACACACACACACACACACACACACACACACACACACACACACACACACACACACACACACACACACAGAGCATTCTCTAATAAAAGTCAATCTTGTCACTCTAGCTATCAGACCCAGGATTCCTCCAGTCTTACATCTGTACTCTTCATCTGAGAACAGTGGAGAGGGACTTCACTGTCATTTTTCAGACAGATGCTGCCAGTTTCCTGGGTCGTACTATAGCCTAGAGATGCCCCAAAGGACCCACCGTGGGCCCTGGCCTGCCTGAGTTTGACAAGGCCAATCTTCCTGTTACCCGACGAGGCAGACAAAAGAGACATTCTCGTCCCAATTAAAGCACAGGAGCGTTTAGTAAAATAGCTTAATGAGCTCGCCGATCAGCGTAGCGTGAAAACAGTCATTAGCAACAGCTTTTAGGTAGCGAGGCTAGCCTAGTGTCTGCCGCACACACTCACTCACACACGCGCATGGCGCAAGCTGCTCTTCTGGTGTAATTATCTTTGATAGAGAGGGGGGGGGGGGGGGGATAGACAGAGGGAGCCAGAGAAGGAGAGAGACAGAGAGAGATACAGATAGAGACAGAGGGAGGGAGAGAAACAGAGAAACAGAGAGAGAAACAGAGAGAGAGAGAGAGAGAGGGAGAGGGAGAAATAGAAATAGAAACAGAGAGAGAGAGAGAGAGAGAGAGAGAGAGAGAGGGAGAGAGAGAGAGAGAAAGAGAAAGAGAAAGAGAAAGAGAGTGAGCATGAGAGTGAACAAGAGAGACAGAGAGAGGCATCTTCCCCTATATTTGGAACAAAGGACTGATAACCCATCCACAAAAGTGGAGACAAATTTGACCCCAATAACTACCGTGGGATTTGCATCAACAGGAATCTTGGGAAAATCCTCTGGATTAACAGCAGACCTGTACATTTCCTCAGTGAACTGAGCAAATGTCAAATGGGCTTTTTACCAAATTACCGTACGACAGACCACGTATTTACCCTGCACACTCTAACTGACAAACAAACAATCCAAAACAAAGGCAAAGTCTTCTCATGTTTTGTTGACTTCAAAAAAGCTTTTGACTGAATTTGGCATGAGGGTCTGCTATACAAATTGATAGAAAGTGGTGTTTGGGGAAAAACATAGGACATTATAAAGTCCATGGGCACAAACAACAAGTGTGCATTTAAAATTGGCACATTTCTTTCCACAGGGCCGTGGGTTGAGACAGGGATGCAGCTTAAGCCCCACCCTCTTCAACACATATATCAATGAATTGGCGAGGGCACTAGAACAGTCTGCAGCACCTGGCCTCATCCTACTAGAATCTGAAGTCAAATGTCTACTGTTTACTGATGATCTGGTGCTTCTGTCCCCAACCAAGGAGGGCCTACAGCAGCACCTAGATCTTCTGCACAGATTCTGCCAGACCTGGGCCCTGACAGACCTGGGCCCTGACAGACCTGGGCTCTGACAGACCTAGGCCCTGACAGACCTTGGCCCTGACAGACCTGGGCCCTGCCATACCTGGGCCCTGACAGACCTGGGCCCTGCCATACCTGGGCCCTGACAGTAAATCTCAGTAAGACAAAATAATGGTGATACAAAAAAGGTCCAGTCGCCAGGACAACGAATACAAATTCCATCTAGACACCGTTGTCCTAGAACACACAACGAACTATACATACCTCGGCCTAAACATCAGCGCCACAGGTATCTTCCACAAAGCTGTAAATGATCTGAGAAACAAGGCAAGAAGGGCCTTCTATGCCATCAAAAGGAACAGAAAATTTGACATACCAATTAGGATCTGGCTAAAAATACTTGAATCCGTTATAGAAGCCATTGCCCTTTATGCTTGTGAGGTCTGGGGTCTGAATTAGGCCAATACTCACTCATTATCAAAATCCAGAAAAGAGCCGTTAAATTGTAGTAGTTAAATTCTACAACCACCTACAAGGAAGCAATTCCCAAACCTTCCACAACAAAGCCATCATCTACAGAGAGATTAACCTAGAGAAGAGTCCCCTAAGCACGCTTGTCTTGTGGATCTGTTCACAAACACAAACAGACCCCACAGACCCCACAGCCCCAGGACAGTTACACAATTAGAGCCAACCAAATCATGACAAAACAAAATAATAATTAATTGACACATTGAAAAGAATTAACACAAAAACTGAGCAAACTAGAATGTTATTTGGCCCTAAACAGAGAGTACACAGTGGCAGAATACCTGAACGCTGTGACTGACCCAAACTTAAGGAAAGCTTTGACGACAGTGTCTTGCAAAAATATTCATCCCCTTTGCATTTTTCCTATTTTGTTGCTTTACAACCAGTAATTTAAAATGATTTTTATTTGGATTTCATGTAAGGGACATACACAAAAGAGTCCAAATTGGTGAAGTGAAATGAAATAAAATACTTGTTTCAAAAAACAAGAAATAAAAAACTGAAAAGTGGTGCGTGTATGTCTTCACCCCCTTTGATATGAAGCCCCCAAATAAGATCTGGTGCAACCAATTAACTTCAGAAGTCACATAATTAGTTAAATATAGTCCACCTGTGTGCAATCTGTGTCACATGATCTGTCACATGATCTCAGTATATAGACACCTGTTCTGAAAGGCCCCAGAGTCTGCAACACTAAGCAAGAGGCACCACCAAGCAAGCGGCACTATGAAGGTCAAGGAGCTCTCCAAACAGGTCAGGAACAAAGTTGTGGAGAAGTACCGATCAGGGTTGGGTTACAATTTTTTTTTTACAAAAAAATAGAACTTTGAGCATTCCACGGAGCACCATTAAATCCATTATTTAAACATTTAAAAAATATGGCACCACAACAAACCTGCCAAGAGAGGGCCACCCACCAAAACTCACGGACCAGGCAAGGAGGGCATTAATCAGAGAGGCAACAAAGAGACCAAAGATAACCCTGAAGGAGCTGCAAAACTCCACAGCGGAGATTGGAGTATCTGTCCATAGGACCACTTTAAGCCGCACACTCCACATATCTGGGCTTTATGGAAGAGTGGCCAGAAAAAAAGCCATTGCTTAAAGAAAAAAATAAGCAAACACGTTTGCTGTTTGCCAAAAGGCATGTGGGAGACTCCCCAAACATATGGAAGAAGGCACTCTGGTCAGATGAGACTAAAATTGAGCTTTTGACCATCAAGAAAAACGCTATGTCTGGCACAAATCCAACACCTCTCATCACCCCGAGAACACCATGTTTTCATCGGCAGGGACTGCGAAACTGGTCAGAATTGAAGGAATGATGGATGACGCTAAATACAGGGAAATTCTTGAGGGACACCTGTTTGTCTTCCAGAGATTTGAGACTGGGACGGAGGTTCACCTTCCAGCAGCACAATGACCCTAAGCATACTGCTAAAGCAACACTTGAGTGGTTTAAGGCGAAGAGAGAGAGAGAGAGAGAGAGAGAGAAAGAGAGAGAGAACGACAGAGAGAGAGAGAGAGAGAGAGAGTGAGAGAGTGAGAGAGAAATAGAGAGAGAGACAGATAGATAGACAGCCAGAGAGAGAGAGAATGACAGAGAGAGAGAGAGAAATAGAAAGAGAGCAACAGAGAGAAAGAGAGAGAGAGACAGAAAGAGAGCAAGAGCGAGACAGAGAGAGACAGAGAGAGAAAGAGAGAGAGATACAGAGTGAGAGTTAGGGAGAGAGAAATAGAGAGAGACAGAGGGAGAGAGAAAGAGAGTGATAGCGAAAGAGAGCAAGAAAGAGACAGAGAAAAAGAGAGAGAGACATTACTGTTACATTTGATTGTTTATTTCACTTGCTTTGGCAATGTTAACATGTGTTTCCCATGCCAATAAAGTAATTGAATTTAAATGTAATGTAATTGAAATTGAATTGAATTGAAACGGAATTGAAATTGAAATGTAATTTAATTGAAATGTTATTGAAATAGAAATGTAATTTAATTGAGAGTGTCACACCTTGATCTGTTTCACCTGTCTTGAGATTGTCTCCAACCCCTCCAGATGTCGCTTATTATCCCTGGTGTGTGTTTCCTGTCACTCTGTGCCAGTTCGTCTTGTATGCTTTTCAAATCAACCAGAGGTTTTCCCATACTCATGCGTTTTTTGACCCTTGCCTGTTTCCGTACCCGCCGGCCTGACTTTTCTGCCTGCCCTGACCTCGAGCCTGTCTGCCACTCTGTACCTCCTGGACTCTGAACTGGTTTTGACCTTTTGCCTGTCCACAATCATTCTCTTGCCTACCCCTTTTGGATTGTTTAATAAATATCAAGACCCAAACCATCTGCCTCCCGTGTCTGCATCTGGGTTTCACCTTGTGCCCTGAAAGAGAGAGAGAGAGAGAGAGAGAGAGAGAGAGAGACAACACCAGGAGCAGCAGACAGTCCATGTCTCAATTGTCTCAAGGCTTAAACATCCTTCTTTAACCCGTCTCCTCCCCTTCATTTACACTGATTGAAGTGGATTTAACAAGTGACATCAATAAGGGATCATAGCTTTCACCTGGATTCACCTGGACAGTCTATGTCATGGAAATAGCAGGTGTTCATAATGGTTTGTATACTTAGTGTATGTCCATGACATAGCTAAGTTTGTCGCTGGTATGGGCTAGTAAATATCCTAAACCAAGCTAAAACCTGGGGAGAGATGGTGGAGAGAATTCACTTTCTGTTTCATCTGCTGCTGGCTGGCTTGCTAATGTTCACTCAAATACGCTTTTCCACATGTAATTTATGAAATGAGATTTTCCTTCCATAAAGACTGGAATTGTGTCAATATGTTGTGAATATTGTCGAAAAATCCTCACAGCCGGAGGAGTGTAACTTGGTGCGCACCAGCTCATCGTGTACAGTGGCCTACAGCCATGTTCCTCCACCATGTACAGTAGCCTACAGCCATGTTCCTCCACCATGTACAGTAGCCTACAGCCATGTTCCTCCACCATGTACAGTAGCCTACAGCCATGTTCCTCCACCATGTACAGTAGCCTACAGCCATGTTCCTCCACCATGTACAGTAGCCTACAGCCATGTTCCTCCATCATGTACAGTAGCCTACAGCCATGTTCCTCCACCATGTACAGTAGCCTACAGCCATGTTCCTCCACCATGTAGAGTAGCCTACAGCCATGTTCCTCCACCATGTACAGTAGCCTACAGCCATGTTCCTCCACCATGTACAGTGGCCTACAGCCATGTTCCTCCACCATGTACAGTAGCCTACAGCCATGTTCCTCCACCATGTACAGTAGCCTACAGCCATGTTCCTCCACCATGTACAGTAGCCTACAGCCATTATGTTCCTCCACCATGTACAGTAGCCTACAGCCGTACGAGTTATAGAAATTGGCATCTTGTGTTCGGGGCTTTTCGGCAGTCTTCGTGTTTTTTATATGCAGGGAGCATAAATTGTACAAATGTAAACTTACAAAGAATTGTTGAAGTTAGAACCCATGTATATTAGTTGATATACAGTCATGGCTAAAAGTTTTGAGAATGACACAAATATTAATTTTCGCAAGTTTGCTGTTTCAGTGTCTTTAGATATTTTTGTCAGATGTTACTATGGAATACTGAAGTATAATTACAAGCATTTCACAAGTGTCAAAGGCTTTTATTGACAATTACATGAAGTTGATGCAAAGAGTCTATTTGCAGTGTTGACCCTTCTTTTTGAAGACCTCTGCCCTGGCATGCTGTCAATTAACTTCTGGGCCACATCCTGACTGATGGCAGCACATTCTTGCATAATCAATGCTTGGAGTTTGTCAGGATTTGTGGGTTTTTGTTAGTCCACCCGCCTCTTGAGGATTGACCACAAGTTCTCAATGGGATTAAGGTCTGAAAGATTGGGCTGACAAGGCTGGAAATTCTCCAGCCTTGTCCTCGTCAACACTCACACCTGTGTTAAATGAGAGAATCACTGACATGATGTCAGCTGGAACTTTTGTGGCAGAGCTGAAATGCAGTGGAAATGTTTTTGAGGGATTCAGCTAATTTGCATGGCAAAGAGGGACTTTGCAATTAATTTCAATTCTTCGGATCACTCTTCATAACATTCTGGAGTATATGCAAATTACCATCATACAAACTGAGGCAGCAGACTTTGTGAAAATTTATATTTGTGTCATTCTCAAAACTTTTGGCCACGACTGTACAGTACAGCAACAACTACATAAATATCTGATAAGGTCCATTATCTGCTACCTGCATTTTAAAACTACAACATTTTCTCTCAGCCTCATCGCAAAGTGTGTAGAATAGCAGGAAATTAGATTTAAAACTACAACATTTTCTCTCAGCCTCATGGCAGAATGTGAACAAAAGCATGAGATGAGCTATAATTATTTTGTTTTCTTTTTTAAATCTCTGCCTCATGGGGGAAAAAAGTGTAGAATTGCAGAAAAGTAGCTTTAAAACTGCAACATTTTCTCTTAGCCTCATGACAAAATGTGTAGAATAACACTGGGGTAGTCCGGCCCTGGGAAAGAATAGGTTTGGACACCTGGTAACCCAAGGTTACTCTTTCTATCAATTAGTGGTTTTGTCTCATGTGCTGTTCTGGGTCTCTGCTGACACAAGCAGACATGAAAACTGAACGAGGAGGGTGGAGTCAAATGCTTCCTCAGGCATATAGTTGTGGCAGACAGTATCAAACTTAGAGGACAAAAACACTGGATACCTGCTACTCAACAATAACATGCACACCCAGGTGGTACCTTCCGTTCCTATTTTATCAACCCATCGAGAGCTTGGAACTATACAGTTCTATGAGGTTATAACAATTCTTACAGAATTGACTCTACAGTCCCAACTTTCATTGGTTTGAATGAAGTCAGTTATTTTTTTACTGAATTCTTTTGAACTTCACAGCCTGCGTTGGGGTATTTAATGTACGGTATAGGTAGAGAACATTGAACAGGACAAGACTGGGTCAATAACTCCATTTTGTAAACAAATGACAATAGAACCGTAGCAGTAGTTCCAAACTCTTGACATTCCATTCAAGCACCATCAAAGAAATGAATCATGCATTCACTAAATTGCTCATTTCCCATTAAAACAGTAAACCAGACGTAAAAATAACCCAAGCCATTAGACATGTTGTGTTGTTGTGAAAAGAAAAGGGCTCAACTCTTAATGCTCCGACACTCATTAGTGGTGCCTACAAGAGACTCTGTTTGATTATAAAGGTTTTATAAATGAAAGAGAAACCACACTGTCACAAACAACACAAAAATCACACTGCCACAAACAGGCAGCGATATTTCATATGTTGTGCTTTGATGTACTCAGTATCCCATCCTCCCATGGAAACAGCATGCAGGGAAAGATGAGCAGCAGTGAGAGCATCATGAACCCCTCTGAAGCCAGCAGAGGACAATTACTGAACTTGTTCCTTACATCTTCTGCTGAGGAGAAATAACTAACTGTCCCTTCTGTGTCTCTTCTCTCTCTCCCTTCTCTCTTCTCTCTCTCCCTTCTCTCTTCTCTCTCTCTCCCTTCTCTCTTCTCTCTCCCTTCTCTCTTCTCTCTCCCTTCTCTCTTCTCTCTCCCTTCTCTCTTCTCTCTCCCTTCTCTCTTCTCTCTCCCTTCTCTCTTCTCTCTCTCTCTCCCTTCTCTCTTCTCTCTCCCTTTTCTCTTTGAAGAGAATACTGCATATTCTGCCTGCCTGACTAACTGTCTCCCTGCTTAGAAGAAATTGTCTCATTTTCTCTCTCATTTGCTTGCCTTCTAATCTAAAAGTATCCTCATTCTCTTTCTCTTCCTCTCTCTTTCTCTTTCTGAAAACACCCTCACACGTTCCCACCAAATCGCAAAGATAGGAACCCTTCCTATCTTCCAGTGTGAAAAACATTTCACATCTAGCACAGTGTCAAGTCTCTCTTACCTGTGAAATCTCATACAGCAGCTTGTAGTGTTCCTCCCGTTTCTGTAAAGAGCACAAATTGCAGCCCATTCTAGTTGTCGTGGAGATGACAGGCGACGGCGGTGCGCGGTGGGTCCCCCAGGGTAGATATGCGGAGGATCACACAGGGGGCTCTGCCTGAAAACCCGGCTCCCTTTTTCATCAGGGTGTCCTTAGAAAGACACTCTTCTCTCACCCTCACACACACAGCGGTACCACAGTACACACACACTCCGATACACCAATACTAAGCTCCAAGCTCCAGGATCCAGCAAAGTGTCTTGTGTTGGGAGTCCTCTCAGAGTGTGTGTGTTGTGTGTTGTGTTGGGAGTCCTCTCAGAGTGTGTGTGTGTGTTGTGTTGGGAGTCCTCTCAGAGTGTGTGTGTGTGTTGTGTGTGTGTTGCATTTGTCAATAGAAGAAGCAATCAGCTCCTCTCTCTCCTCTTTCTCCTCTTTATTTCTCTCTCTCTCTTACACACACTCTCTCTCATTCCCCCTCGTCTCCCTCTCTCTCTCTCTCCTCTCTCTCTCTCTCTCTCTCTCTCTCTGTCTGTCACTATGAGCACACATTCATACACACGCTGGGCTTGTAGAGACACACCCCTCTCTCTGTCAGGCTTGCTGCACATCACCACACCTACTGTGGTTCATGAATAATAATCAAGCTTATTGGCTGTTCTGTTAGGGGGAGGAGTAAGGGGGAGGGGGAGGATTCTCAAAGCTCTGATACAATACTGAGCTGGTACTGTGCTTAATGTGTGTGTGAGTGGGGAGTGGGGGGGATCTCTGGGTATGTGTGTGTCTGCATTTGTGTGTATGTGTGTACGCGTTCCCTTGCATATACAGTATAGTACCTCTAAACAAAGCCATGAAAAGCCTCAACCTTCTTTATTGGACATTCAATGTATTTTACACAATTTAACTGTTACAAAACACAATACATTGACATCTAGATTTCAAACACGGATCAATCTAATTCTAATTCAATCAGATAGCCTTTTCAAAGTGAAAAGTGATAGAAGAGAAGTGGCATTATGTGAAGTGAAATAGATTTCCAGTCGGCCAGTGATTGTAACTAAACAGATCCTCTCAGAGCTAGTAGACAAGGGCACCCTGATTGACACAGGAAGAGACACAGACATTATTGATTGGATCAAATTAGCTTCCACTCCAACTGCCCTCACACTGCAGGAGGGAGGGAGGGAGGGAGGGAGGGAGGGAGGGAGGGAGGGAGGGAGGGAGGGAGGGAGGGAGGGAGGGAGGGAGAAAGTGGGGAGAGAGAGAGAGCGAGAGAGAGGGAGGAAGTGGGGAGAGGGAGGGAGAGAGAGAGGGGGGGGGAAGTGGGGAGAGAAAGGGACAGAGACAAAGAAAGTGGGGAGAGAGAGAGAGAGAGAGAGAGATAGGTAGAGAGGTAGAGTGATAGAGACTAATCCGATGTTCAGTTATACTTCCCAGTCTGGAGAGAGACCAAACATCTGTCTTCACACCATGTTCAGTAAAGGCAGCAGCATCACAGTGACTTTTAAAATGCCCCAGTCCCACCCTTATCCCCCAGAGTGGACGCAGTCAAGGGCATCAGATCACAGGACAGCTCTTATACAGATAACACTGTCCCCATCCGGTGAGGTCACCAACTGACTGACCAACTGTCTCCACTGACCTCTGAAGGTGACTCCTCACTCCTCCCGGGTAACATCACTCTCACTAACTAACGACCTTCAGGGCCAGTTTCCTGGACACAGATTAAGCCTATCTCTGGCCATAAAGCCAATGTCAATGAAGATGATCCATTGAGCGCGCTTTTTAGTCTGGGACGATAGGCTTCATCTGAGTCCGGGAAACAGGCCTCTAGGGTCCACCCCTCCTGAATGGCACTGGATTGGATACACATGGGACAGGACAGATGCCTCGGTGAGAGTAAATCAAATCAATCAAATCAAATAGTATTTGTCAAATGCTTGGTAAACAACAGGTGGAGGCTAACAGTGAAAAGCTTACAGGCCTTCCCAACAATGCAGAGAAGAAAATATAGTAACAAGAGGATTAAATCCACAATGAGTAACGATAACTTGGCTATATACACAGGGCACCAGTACTGAGCCAGTACTGAGATGATGTGCTGCCAGCCAGAGGTTGAAAAAGTATTCAACTGTCATACTTGAGTAAAAGTAAAGAAACTGTCACAGAATACTTAGTATTCTGTGTTTTCTTTATTATGAGTGGTTAGGCCAGGGTGTGACATGGGTGATTTATGTGTCTTGTTTTGTCTAGGGGTTTTGTAGTCTATGGGGTTGTGTTCAGTTGAGTGTTCTAGGTAAGTCTATGGTTGCCTGGAGTGGTTCTCAATCAGATGTTTATTGTTGTCTCTGATTGGGAACCATATTTAGGCAGCCATATTCTTTAGGTATCTTGTGGGTGATTGTTCCTGTCTCTGTGTTTTGCACCAGTTAGGACTGTTTCGTTTTTTCCACGTTTTCTGATTTTGTATAGTGTTCACGTTTTCATCTTTCATTAAAGATGTTTATAAATAACCACGCTGCATTTTGGTCCTCCTCTCCTTCCCAGGAAGAAAACCGTTACAGATACCTTAAAAGAAAACGACTCAAGTAAAAATGAAAGTAACCCACTAAAATACTACGGCAGGTAGCCTAGCGGTTAGAGCGTTGGAGAGAGATCGAATCCCCGAGCTGACAAGATAAAAATCTGTCGTTCTGTCCCTGAACAAGGCAGTTAACCCACTGTTCCCCTGAACAAGGCAGTTAACCCACTGTTCCCCTGAACAAGGCAGTTAACCCACTGTTCCCCTGAACAAGGCAGTTAACCCACTGTTCCCCTGAACGAGGCAGTTAACCCACTGTTCCCCTGAACAAGGCAGTTAACCCACTGTTCCTCTGAACAAGGCAGTTAACCCACTGTTCCCCTGAACAAGGCAGTTAACCCACTGTTCCCCTGAACGAGGCAGTTAACCCACTGTTCCCCTGAACGAGGCAGTTAACCCACTGTTCCCCTGAACAAGGCAGTTAACCCACTGTTCCCCTGAACAAGGCAGTTAACCCACTGTTCCCCTGAACAAGGCAGTTAACCCACTGTTCCCCTGAACAAGGCAGTTAACCCACTGTTCCCCTGAACAAGGCAGTTAACCCACTGTTCATAGGCCGTCATTGAAGATAGGAATTTGTTCTTAACTGACTTGCCTAGTTAAATAAAGGTACACTTTTTTATTATTTTTTATTAAAACTTGAGTATAAGTCTAAAAGTATCTGGTTTTAAATGTACTTAAGGTGGAAAAAGTACTGAATCGTCATACTGGAGTAAAGGTAAATGCTATGCATCAAATTCCTCTATAGTAAGCAAACCAGACGGCACAATTTATATAATTATTTGACAGCTAGGGGCACATTCCAAAACTCAGACATCATTTACAAACAAAGCATTTGTGTTTAGTGAGTCTGTCAGATCAGAGGCAGTAGGGAGGACCAGGGACGTTCTCTTGATAAGTGTGTGAATTGGACCATTTTACTGCTCTGGTAAGCATTCAGAATGTAACGACTACTTTTGGGTGTCAGGGAAAATTAATGAAGTAAAATATACATTATTTGTAGAATGTAGTAAAGTAAAAGTTGTCAAAAATATAAATAGTAAAGTACAGATACCCCAAAAAACAACATAAGTAGTACTTTAAAGTATTCTTCTTAAGTACTTGACACCACTGTGTGCTGGGGTATGAGGTAATTCACTTAGCCATGTACAGTACCAGTCAAAAGTTTGGACACACCTACTCATTCAAGGGTTTTTCTTTATTTTTTACTATTTTCTACATTGTAGAATAATAGTGAAGACATCAAAACTATCCAATAACACATATGGAATCATGTAGATACCAAAAAAGTGTTAAATTAATAAAAAATATATTTCATATTTTAGATCCTTCAAAGTAGCCACCCTTTGCCTTGATGACAGCTTTGCACACTCTTGGCATTCTCTCAACCAGCTTCATAAGGTAGTCACCTGGAATGCATTTCAATGAACTTGTGTGCCTTGTTAAGTTCATTTGTGGAATTTATTTCCTTCTTAATGCTTTCGAGCAAATCAATTGTGTTGTGAGAAGGTAGAGGTGGTATACAGAAGACAGCCCTATTTGGTAAAAGAACAAGTCCATATTATGGCAAGAACAGCTCTAATAAACAAAGAGAAATGACAGTCCATCATTACATTAAGACATGAAGGTCAGTCAATGCGGAACATTTCAAGAACTTTAAAGTTTCTTCAAGTTCAGTCGCAAAAACCATCAACACTATGATGAAACTGGCTCTCATGAGGACCGCCACAGGAAAGGAAGACCCAGAGTTACCTCTGCTGCAGAGGATCAGTTCATTAGAGTTACAGACTCAGATTGCAGCCCAAATGAAAGCTTCACAGAGTTCAAGTAACAGACACGTCTCAACATCAACTGTTCAGAGGAGATTACGTGAATCAGGCCTTCATGGTCAAATTGCTGCAAAGAAACCACTACTAAAGGATTCCAATAAGAAGAAGAGACTTGCTTGGGCCAAAAAAAACATGAGCAATGGACATTAGACTGGTGGAAATCTGTCCTTTGGTCTGATGAGAAATTTGAGATTTTTGGTTCCAACCGCTGTATCTTTGTGAGACGCAGAGTAGGTGAACGGATGATCTCTGCATGTGTGGTTCCCACCGTGAAGCATGGAGGAGGAGGTGTGATGGAGTTGGGTTGCTTTTCTGGTGACACTGTCTGTGATTTATTTACATTCAAGGCACGCTTAACCAGCATGGCTACTACAGCATTCTGCAGCGATATGCCATCCCATCTGGTTTGCGCTTAGTGGGATTATCATTTGTTTTATCAACAGTAGGTACTGGTTAGAGTAGATACAGGTTAGAAACCGGTTATAGTGGGTACAGGTTAGAGTAGATACAGGTTAGAGACAGGTTAGAGCAGGTACAGGTTAGAGTAGGTACAGGTTAGAGACAGGTTAGAGCAGGTACATGTTGGAGTAGGTACAGGTTAGAGACAGGTTAGAGCAGGTACAGGTTAGAGACAGATTAGAGTAGGTACATGTTGGAGTAGGTACAGGTTAGAGACAGGTTAGAGTAGGTACATGTTGGAGTAGGTACAGGTTAGAGACAGGTTAGGTAAGTGCAGGTTAGAGTAGATACAGGTTAGAGTAGGTACAGGTTAGAGTAGGTACAGATTAGAGTAGGTACAGATTAGAGTAGGTACAGGTTAGAGACAGATTACAGTAGGTACAGGTTAGAGACAGGTTAGAGTAGGTACATGTTAGAGACAGATTAGAGTAGGTACAGGTTAGAGACAGATTAGAGTAGATACAGGTTAGAGTAGGTACAGGTTAGATACAGATTAGCGTAGGCACAGGTTAGAGTAGGTACAGATTAGAGACAGATTAGAGTAGATACAGGTTAGAGTAGGTACAGGTTAGAGTAGATACAGGTTAGAGTAGGTACAGGTTAGATACAGATTAGAGTAGATACAGGTTAGTGTAGGTACAGGTTAGATACAGATTAGAGTAGATACAGGTTAGTGTAGGTACAGGTTAGATACAGATTAGAGTAGATACAGGTTAGAGTAGGTACAGGTTAGATACAGATTAGAGTAGATACAGATTAGAGTAGGTACAGGTTAGATACAGGTTAGAGTAGATACAGGTTAGAGACAGATTAGAGTAGATATAGGTTAGAATAGGTACAGGTTAAAGCAGGAACAGGTGAGTTGGACACAGTCTGCTCAGGTGTGACAGAAAGGTAGTTGTGTTTGAAGCTAGAGGTTACAGGTTGAAGGTTAACCAGAAATTACCAAGCTGCAGGGGACATGTGGTGTGTGACTTCAAAGGAAAGCTGACACATTAGAATTACCATAATGTCCTACATAATGCGGTTCACATAAATGGGTCACTTTGTTGGCGAGAAATGACACTGGAGAGGAAAAACGTAGTTGTCTTAAATTTCAGAACATCACAAGTCTGAGGTGTGTGGTGGAATTGTAGGTTGGCAAAACAGAGGCTCAATGGTTCAAAGCCCCCGGTAACCTTGACTACAGACATACCGGTGTGAGAGATGGAGAGAGTGCAACTAATCATGAACAATGATCACGCATCCGGCCTGAAGCAAGCTGCACACTGCCCTGAAGAATATCAAGTACCACCTCACCTTAAATAAGTTACCAATCAAAAGTTGGTAAAGTCTCTCTCTCTTTCTATCAATGTTGCCTTGAAGCTGAACACTACAGTATATCACACTTGGCCTCAGCAGAAAAGACTCATCTCTCTGTCATGTGCGTTACTGAAACACCTTGATGACTCACAGCCCAGCCTTTATGAATGAGACGTGTGTGAAGATCTGAGAACGTTTTTCACACGACCACCAGAATGTCATTCATGAGTTGGACTGTCACAGCGGTTCAGAACAGAACAACACAATGACATGAGTTGGACTGTCACAGTGGTTCAGAACAACACAATGACATGAGTTAGACTGTCACAGCGGTTCAGAACAACACAATGGCTTCACGTCACCGTCTGCCCTTCAGAAGAGGATGCTGCTTCGTGGTGCTTCGTCCTGCTTCGTGCTGCTTCGTGCTGCTTCGTGCTGCGGTGCGATCGTTATGATTATGCTTATTATTGGCTGTGAGTGGTGTGTGAACAACGCACCTTTCACACACCCCTCATTCAGCCGCCATGGTTGTCATACCTACGGTAACAGTATCCATGGTTATGGTCTCCAGGGCATGTACGACGATATAGACAGCTGGGCGTCCCAAAGCCAATGACATTAGAATGGCTGGAGGCTACCGTCTCATTCTCTCTCTCTCTCTCACACACACACACACACACACACACACACACACACACACACACACACACACACACACACACACACACACACACACACACACACACACACACACACACACACACACACACACACACACACACACACACACACTCTCAATGGCCTTGAATGATACATAATTGAACGGTATTGAATGATTAATGTGAGTAAAACATGATTAGGGTCTATTTCTAGTGCAGAGGTAAGTCAGGGGGCGGAGTAATGACAGTCATCATACCACCTCTCCATTTTCTTATTCTGGTAATGATGTAACAATCCTTTCTTCTGTAATTACGTTGTAGCCTGGCAATTCACTGTTGTATAATTGCATTGTAAGGCGTCACAATGGCCCTCTATCCGTCTGTCTCTCAATCCTCCGCAGTAGAAAACAAAGCGGTTGAACGAGGGAAATAAAATGTCAGGGTGACTTTTTACTGATGTAATTATCACATGATGAGCAGAGTGATGTGTGGAACAAGAGACAAGGAGAATGGAACCACAGGAGACAGAAGACTCAAATGAGATCCATTCAACTGTGGACATTTTGTCTGTTCTGCCCAGTAATGAGCGGACTGCAGCGTGTGAGTTAAGCTCATTCATTACGGAAGCTGTTATGGAAGAGGGGAGCGTTGGTTTATCTGCCTCCACACTCGGTTAAACCTTTTGAGCGGTGGAGCGAGGCACACACACACACACACACACACTCCCACACACACGCACGCACGCACGCACGCACGCACGCACGCACGCACGCACGCACGCACACACACACACACACACACACACACACACACACACACACACACACACACACACACACACACACACACACACACACACACACACACACACACACACACACACACACACACACACACACACAATGCAAACCTCCGGTGGTGACTAGCTGGCTGACGACATTCTGGAACGCAACACAGCTGCCCCGCCACGGGCAGTAGAGTGGCTTTAGTCTACAGCCTGAGGCTGAAAGAGCCAGACCAGCCTCATCACAGGTCCAGAAGTCAACCTAATAGGTGTCACACTGACCACAGATCTGACACGTGGTGTTTGAAGCTTAACTATCATAACAACTAACTGTTTACTACCAGACACTAACACGAGGAAGCCCAACGTTACATTCTGGTCATGTTATTTGAGGCAAGAATGATTAAATCATCATTTACAGTATTGAGTAAGGTTGGTCCTTCATTTCTACATAGTCTGACACTAGACTCTGTAAACTGACTCTGGACCAGTTTAACCAAACCGCCACAATCAGAGAGACAGGAGCTCATCTGCCGTGCAGCTGAGTCTCACGTTTCACCCAGACCATGTGTGAGTGTTACAGATGATGTGTGTGTGTAGTGTGTGTCCCAAGACTGTCTGCGTCGTGGCCCGAGGGGGTGCGTGCACACACACACACACACACACACACACACACACACACACACACACACACACACACACACACACACACACACACACACACACACACACACACACACAGCTGGCCCCTGTCCTGTCCCTGATGTGTTAACCCAGTAGTACTGCTCTAATAAAACTGATTAGAGGGCAATCCCCTGCTGCTGCTGGACCTCCTTGACCCTGCTGCTCCTGGACCCTGCTGCTCCTGGACCATACTGCTCCTGGACCCTGCTGCTCCTGGACCCTGCTGCTCCTGGACCCTGCTGATCCTGAATCCTGCTGCTCCTGGACCCTGCTGCTGCTCCTGGACCCTGCTGCTGCTTCTGGACCCTGCTGCTCCTGGACCCTGCTGCTCCTGAACCCTGCTGCTCCTGGACCCTGCTGCTGCTGGACCCTGCTGCTCCTGAACCCTGCTGCTCCTGGACCCTGCTGCTCCTGGACCCTGCTGCTGCTGGACCCTGCTGCTCCTGAACCCTGCTGCTCCTGGACCCTGCTGCTCCTGGACCCTGCTGCTGCTGCTGGGGAAATGGCACAAGTAGTCCTCTTCAACATTCAGCAGCATCTGTGCCAGAACAGCCATTACATAGGCAGGGGTAAGTTCCTCTGATGGTTACCAATCTGTACCACAGCAGGGGGTTGCTGCCTCTCTTTACACCTCTCACTGTTATTCTGTCTGCTTGACCTGCTCTTTCTGTAGTTGGATCATTCTCTTTCTGTAGTTGGATCATTCTCTTTCTGTAGTTGAATCATTCTCTTTCTGTAGTTGAATCATTCTCTTTCTGGATCATTCTCTTTCTGTAGTTGGATCATTCTCTTTCTGTAGTTGAATCATTCTCTTTCTGTAGTTGAATCATTCTCTTTCTGTAGTTGGATCATTCTCTTTCTGTAGTTGAATCATTCTCTTTCTGTAGTTGGATCATTCTCTTTCTGTAGTTGGATCATTCTCTTTCTGTAGTTGAATCATTCTCTTTCTGTAGTTGGATCATTCTCTTTCTGTAGTTGGATCATTCTCTTTCTGTAGTTGAATCATTCTCTTTCTGGATCATTCTCTTTCTGTAGTTGGATCATTCTCTTTCTGTAGTTGAATCATTCTCTTTCTGTAGTTGGATCATTCTCTTTCTGTAGTTGGATCATTCTCTTTCTGTAGTTGAATCATTCTCTTTCTGTAGTTGAATCATTCTCTTTCTGTAGTTGAATCATTCTCTTTCTGTAGTTGAATCATTCTCTTTCTGTAGTTGGATCATTCTCTTTCTGTAGTTGGATCATTCTCTTTCTGTAGTTGGATCATTCTCTTTCTGTAGTTGGATCATTCTCTTTCTGTAGTTGGATCATTCTCTTTCTGAAGTTGGATCATTCTCTTTCTGTAGTTGGATCATTCTCTTTCTGTAGTTGAATCATTCTCTTTCTGTAGTTGGATCATTCTCTTTCTGTAGTTGAATCATTCTCTTTCTGTAGTTGAATCATTCTCTTTCTGTAGTTGAATCATTCTCTTTCTGTAGTTGAATCATTCTCTTTCTGTAGTTGGATCATTCTCTTTCTGTAGTTGAATCATTCTCTTTCTGTAGTTGGATCATTCTCTTTCTGTAGTTGGATCATTCTCTTTCTGTAGTTGGATCATTCTCTTTCTGTAGTTGGATCATTCTCTTTCTGTAGTTGGATCATTCTCTTTCTGTAGTTGAATCATTCTCTTTCTGTAGTTGGATCATTCTCTTTCTGTAGTTGAATCATTCTCTTTCTGTAGTTGAATCATTCTCTTTCTGTAGTTGGATCATTCTCTTTCTGTAGTTGAATCATTCTCTTTCTGTAGTTGGATCATTCTCTTTCTGTAGTTGAATCATTCTCTTTCTGTAGTTGGATCATTCTCTTTCTGTAGTTGAATTATTCTCTTTCTGTAGTTGAATCATTCTCTTTCTGTAGTTGAATCATTCTCTTTCTGTAGTTGGATCATTCTCTCTCTCTCTCTCTCTCTCTCTCTCTCTCTCTCTCTCTCTCTCTCTCTCTCTCTCTCTCTCTCTCTCTCTCTCTCTCTCTCTCTCTCTCTCTCTCTCTCTCTCTCTCTCTCTCTCTCTCTCTCTCTCTCTCTCTCTCTCTCTCTCTCGCTCCCTCTCTTTCTCTCCCTGCCTCCCTGCCTCCCTCCATCTATCCCTCCCTCCTCCACTCCTGTGAGTCTAGCAGGTGTCCAGTTGCTCTCTGTGAGCTGTTTCATTTCTGATGTTGCAGCTTTTTCAGTTCTGTAACGTTGATACTGACCTCGCTAGCATTGTCTAATATGGATTGTGTGTGTGCATGCGCGAGTGTATGCGCTTGAGTGTGTCCGTGTATGTGCATATGTATGTATGCGTGTGTGTGAGCACTGTCAGTGCTGTGCAGAGGAAGGTAACACCAGGTCAGCTGTTGGTCCATTATGCAGGTGTCTACCAGGTCCTATATCAGCTATCGGTCCATTATGCAGGTTGTTAACAGGTCCTATATCAGCTATCGGTCCATTATGCAGGTGTATAACAGGTCCTATATCAGCTATCGGTCCATTATGCAGGTATCTAACAGGTCCTATATCAGCTATCGGTCCATTATGCAAGTAGCTAACAGGTCCTATATCAGCTATCGGTCCATTATGCAGGTGTATAACAGGTGTATAACAGGTCCTATATCAGCTATCGGTCCATTATGCAGGTGTATAACAGGTCCTATATCAGCTATCGGTCCATTATGCAGGTCTCTAACAGGTGCTATATCAGCTATCGGTCCATTATGCAGGTGTATAACAGGTCCTATATCAGCTATCGGTCCATTATGCAGGTATCTAACAGGTCCTATATCAGCTATCGGTCCATTATGCAGGTGTATAACAGGTCCTATATCAGCTATCGGTCCATTATGCAGGTATCTAACAGGTCCTATATCAGCTATCGGTCCATTATGCAGGTGTATAACAGGTGCTATATCAGCTATCGGTCCATTATGCAGGTATCTAACAGGTCCTATATTAGCTATCGGTCCATTATGCAGGTGTATAACAGGTCCTATATCAGCTATCGGTCCATTATGCAGGTCTCTAACAGGTGCTATATCAGCTATCGGTCCATTATGCAGGTGTCTAACAGGTGTATAACAGGTCCTATATCAGCTATCGGTCCATTATGCAGGTCTCTAACAGGTGCTATATCAGCTATCGGTCCATTATGCAGGTATCTAACAGGTCCTATATCAGCTATCAGTCCATTATGCAGGTATCTAACAGGATTATCAAGTCCTATAGCAGATATCCAGGCCAGCTGTTGGTCCGTTATGCAGGTGTGTAACATCCTATAGCTGCTACCATTATGCAGGTCTCTAACAGAATTATAAAGTCCAATAGAAGCCTCTAGTAGACCTCGTAGAGGAACTTAACCTGACAGATCAAATTTAGAGACACAAGGACACATTAGAGCCTCTACCTGAGGTATGTTCAGATGGATTCATTAGAGCCTCTACCTGAGGTATGTTCAGATGGATTCGGACTAAGAGATATTAGACCCTTATATGTTTTATTTATTTAACTTGGCAAATCAGTTAAGAACACATTTTTATTTACAATGACGGCCTACTCCGGCCAAACTCAGACGTTGCTGGGCCAATTGTGTGCCGCCCTATGAGACTCCCAATCACGGTCGGATGTGATACAGCCTGGATTCGAACCAGGTACTATAGTGACACCACTTGCACTGAGATGTAGAACCTTAGACCGCTGCGCCACTCAGGAGCCCGTAGATGGATACGGAGTAAGAGATGCTGGAACCTCCACCTTATGGATGGATAGATGGTTACGGAGTAAGAGATACTGGAACCTCCACCTTATGGATGGATAGATGGATACGGAGTAAGAGATACTGGAACCTCCACCTTATGGATGGATAGATGGATACGGAGTAAGAGATACTGGAACCTCCACCTTATGGATGGATAGATGGAGACGGAGTAAGAGATACTGGAACCTCCACCTTATGGATGGATAGATGGATATGGAGTAAGAGATACTGGAACCTCCACCTTATGGATGGATAGATGGATACGGAGTAAGAGATACTGGAACCTCCACCTTATGGATGGATAGATAGATACGGAGTAAGAGATACTGGAACCTCCACCTTATGGATGAATTGATGGATACGGGGGAAGAGATGAATGGATCTCTCTTCATTCTGTCTCCTTCCGGCTCCGTTCCTGCTCCTTCTGTCTCCTTCTGTCTCCTTCTGTCTCCTTCTGTCTCTTTCTGTCTCCTTCTGTCTCCTTCTGTCTCTTCCTGACTTCCTTCTTTTACCTTTGTCTTTCACGTCCAGCCTTAACCTTACGGATGGACACAGAGCAGCACCTCTCCTTCTGTCCTCCTCTCCTTCAGTTTCTTCCTGTTTGTCATTGCTTTGTGTTTTCACTAGTGTCTGTACTTCAACCCAGCCCTGTGTGATCTCTGTTAGCCTCACTAACACCTTCTGTCCCTTTCTTCCTGTTTATCCCTGGTTTACACTTTTCACTTGTTTTCTGCTTCACTTACTCCGGCCTTGGTTAAGCACAGCCACAGCCTTGGTTAAGAACAGCCACAGCCTTGGTTAAGAACAGCCACAGCCTTGGTTAAGCACAGCCACAGCCTTGGTTAAGAACAGCCACAGCCTTGGTTAAGAACAGCCACAGCCTTGGTTAAGAACAGCCACAGCCTTGGTTAAGAACAGCCACAGCCTTGGTTAAGAACAGCCACAGCCTTGGTTAAGAACAGCCACAGCCTTGGTTAAGCACAGCCACAGCCTTGGTTAAGAACAGCCACAGCCTTGGTTAAGCACAGCCACAGCCTTGGTTAAGCACAGCCACAGCCTTGGTTAAGCACAGCCACAGCCTTGGTTAAGCACAGCCACAGCCTTGGTTAAGCACAGCCACAGCCTTGGTTAAGAACAGCCACAGCCTTGGTTAAGAACAGCCACAGCCTTGGTTAAGCACAGCCACAGCCTTGGTTAAGCACAGCCACAGCCTTGGTTAAGCACAGCCACAGCCTTGGTTAAGCACAGCCACAGCCTTGGTTAAGCACAGCCACAGCCTTGGTTAAGCACAGCCACAGCCTTGGTTAAGAACAGCCACAGCCTTGGTTAAGAACAGCCACAGCCTTGGTTAAGCACAGCCACAGCCTTGGTTAAGAATAGCCACAGCCTTGGTTAAGAACAGCCACAGCCTTGGTTAAGCACAGCCACAGCCTTGGTTAAGAACAGCCACAGCCTTGGTTAAGAACAGCCACAGCCTTGGTTAAGCACAGCCACAGCCTTGGTTAAGAACAGCCACAGCCTTGGTTAAGAACAGCCACAGCCTTGGTTAAGCACAGCCACAGCCTTGGTTAAGCACAGCCACAGCCTTGGTTAAGCACAGCCACAGCCTTGGTTAAGAACAGCCACAGCCTTGGTTAAGAACAGCCACAGCCTTGGTTAAGCACAGCCACAGCCAATTCAGGTTTATCTCCCCACATCTGTTCTTAGTTATTTAAGCAGCGCGGCCTTAATTGATCTCTATCAGTGTGTCGGCTGGGTTGAAAGGCCTCCTGTGGTGGATTAATGTGTCCTAATCTGGCCCCCCACACACTGTGGAAGCCGGTGCTAGAGGGGGAGCGAGTTGTGCCGGAGAGGCCGGATTTGTCACACCCCTCAGAGCCCGGCGCCAGACTCAGAGAAGCCGCGTGAGGTCTCGCTGCTTGGCTCCAGCTGGAGGTTGTTGTAGCATCCTCTACCCTCTTTAACTCCTCATTAGCTCGGTTGTTAATGAATAAGTATTTCCTGTCTGCCATAAGGGTGTCTGTTTTACTCCTGATATAAGCCCGGGAGACCTAAGCTCCATCACTTACTCTGACAATAGCCCTATCTGTCACGACAGGGATGAGATACGTGTTCTGTGCTCTAAAATAGTCTCAACATCTGCTCATGTCTGACCGACAGAGAGCTAATGTTGACTAAGAGTTAACATCTAAAGGGTGACTGAGTTAACTTTACAACTCCCCATCCCTGCTACTAGCGGGGGAGACCAGGCAGAAGACAGACCAGAGAAGGGAGAGCAGACGCCATGGGAGACACGCGGGCAGCATTGATTCTAGCCTGTGTCTGTGTCCAACTGGCTAGGCAGAGGCTGTCTACAACCCAGTCAATGTAGAACAGAGCTGGGCTCCACTAGACCAAGCAAAAACAGATCTATTGGACCCATCTGAACATAGGGCAGAAGGGGCAACCCCTATGGTTTCACACACACGCACACAGTGGATCCCCATGGTCCCGTCAGTAGGTCAGAACACAGTGGATCCCCATAGTCTCGTCAGTAGGTCAGAGCACAGTGGGTTATGAGGGTACTGCTGTCTACTAGTCCCCCAATGACCCATAAAAATTTTACAGTTCCCACAAAGACCATCCTGTATTACGGGGATACGTCTTAACAAAGGCTAGATGACCTATTCAATATCACTCTGAATCCATTTCACAACAGGTACAGTGGTTACTATATAGGAGCACCGATAGACACGAGCTGGACATGAGCAATGCAGCTAACTCTGGTTCAATCAATAGAGATCAAATAGATGGATGATCAAGACATACTGTATATTCAGAGATACAGGCCATGAGATAGAGAGAGAGAGAGAGAGAGAGAGAGAGAGAGGCAGAGAGAGAGAGAGAGGCAGAGAGAGAGAGAGAGAGAGAGAGAGAGGCACAGAGAGAGAGAGGCACAGAGAGAAGCAGAGAGAGGGAGAGAGAGAGAGAGAGAGGCAGAGAGAGAGAGATAGAGAGAGAGGCAGAGAGAGAGAGAGAGAGGCAGAGAGATAATAGTGTGTTGTCTGCTTTCCAGCCGAGTCTGAGCATCGGGTGAAGGTAACGTGATTATGAGAAACACAAATACAATCAGTGTGTGTTAGTTTGAGTTTACATGAAGCCCATAAAACAATGAGGGGATATTTTTGCTGAAATTGAATTGAGGGATTGTATAACAAGATTTACAGAATACGCTCACACCTAGCCAGGTGGAACTGCTATCCCTCCAGTGTACTGCATCTCTGTCATCTACACAATATAGTGAACCAGAATAGTTAATCATATTCTCATTGTGTGTGTGTGCGTGTGTGCGTGTGTGTGTGTGTGTGTGCGTGCGTGCGTGCGTGTGTGCGTGTGTGCGTGTGTGTGTGTGTGTGTGTGTGTGTGTGTGTGTGTGCATGTGTGTGTAGGTGTTTACTGTAGTTCATTATATTCTTTCCCTCTTTTCCAAATTCCATATGTTCTGTTCATCACCTCTCCTTGAGCCTGGGGATTAACCAAAACCTCAAACCTAGCTATCTCCAACAGGGAGAGAACAGAAACCTCCACCTCAGCTATCTCCAACAGGGAGAGAACAGAAACCTCCACCTCAGCTATCTCCAACAAGGAGAGAACAGAAACACAGCAGCTATCTCCAACAGGGAGAGAACAGAAACCTCCACCTCAGCTATCTCCAACAGGGAGAGAACAGAAACACAGCAGCTATCTCCAACAGGGAGAGAACAGAAACCTCCACCTCAGCTATCTCCAACAGGGAGAGATCAGAAACCTCCACCTCAACTATCTCCAACAGGGAGTCAACAGAAACCTCCACCTCAGCTATCTCCAACAGGGAGAGAACAGAAACCTCCACCTCAGCTATCTCCAACAGGGAGAGAACAGAAACACAGCAGCTATCTCCAACAGGGAGAGAACAGAAACCTCCACCTCAGCTATCTCCAACAGGGAGAGATCAGAAACCTCCACCTCAACTATCTCCAACAGGGAGTCAACAGAAACCTCCACCTCAGCTATCTTCAACAGGGAGAGATCAGAAATTTCCACCTCAGTTATCTCCAACAGGGAGAGATCAGAAACCTCCACCTCAGTTATCTCCAACAGGGAGAGATCAGAAACCTCCACCTCAGCTATCTCCAAAGGGAGAGAACAGAAACACAGCAGCTATCTCCAACAGGAAGAGAACAGAAACCTCCACCTCAGCTATCTCCAACAGGGAGAGAACAGAAACACAGCAGCTATCTCCAACAGGGAGAGAACAGAAACCTCCACCTCAGCTATCTCCAACAGGGAGCCAACAGAAACACAGCAGCTATCTCCAACAGGGAGAAAACAGAAACCTCCACCTCAGCTATCTCCAACAGGGAGCCAACAGAAACACAGCAGCTATCTCCAACAGGGAGAGAACAGAAACCTCCACCTCAGCTATCTCCAAAGGGAGAGAACAGAAACACAGCAGCTATCTCCAACAGGAAGAGAACAGAAACCTCCACCTCAGCTATCTCCAACAGGGAGAGAACAGAAACACAGCAGCTATCTCCAACAGGGAGAGAACAGAAACCTCCACCTCAGCTATCTCCAACAGGGAGCCAACAGAAACACAGCAGCTATCTCCAACAGGGAGAAAACAGAAACCTCCACCTCAGCCATCTCCAACAGGGAGTCAACAGAAACACAGCAGCTATCTCCAACAGGGAGAGAACAGAAACCTCCACCTCAGCTATCTCCAACAGGGAGCCAACAGAAACACAGCAGCTATCTCCTCCCCAGTGTACCACAGAGAGATCCGGCTCTTTTTTTTCTCTCTTCTCTCTTTTTCATTTCTCACCAGTGTTAACAAAGGGATTATGTTGGCTTAGAAACAAGCTGATATCCCTCAGGTGAGGATTGTCATTTAATTTCCTCACCTGATATGATAAAGCAATATAGCTGAAACGTTATATGAGTCGCTTATAGGTGTTTCAACTTCGCTGTCAAATTTGGTCGGCATACACTGTAAAAAACAAAAAACAAAACACAAATGTACTTGTTTCAACTAATTACTATTAACAGCCTTTTTTTGGTTTACTCAACTTTTCGGTCAAAGTGTTAACTGAACTTTATATTTTTAGTTGGCCCAAACATAGCTCCAACATGAGAAAGCGCTTGCAAAAAACTTAAAATTATGTGTTTGCTCAATGTTGAATCAACTAGCAATTATTATTTTTGACATCTTAATTTAAAAAAAGTGATAGATGTACAGATGAGGATGTGCAAGTAGAAATACTGGTGTTCAAAAGAGCAGAAAAACTAAAACAAATATGGGGATGAGGTAGGTAGTTGGATGGATGGGCTATTTACAGATGGGCTGTGTACAGCTGCAGGAATCGGTAAGCTGCTCTGACAGCTGACGCTTAAAGTTAGTGAGGGAGATGTAAGTCTACGAACTTCAGGGATTTTTGCAATCCGTTCCAGTCATTGGCAGCAGAGAACTGGAAGGAAAGGTGGCCAAAGGAGGTGTTGGCTTTGGGGATGACCAGGGAAATATACCTGCTGGAGCGCGTGCTACGGGTGGGTGTTGTTATGGTGACCAGTGAGCTGAGATAAGGCGGAGCTTAACCTAGCAAAGACTTATAGATGACCTGGAGCCAGGGGTTTGGCGACAAATATGTAGTGAGGACCAGCCAATGAGAGCGTACAGGTCGCAGTGGTGAGTAGTATATGGGGCTTTGGTGACAAAACGGATGGCACTGTGATAGGCCGGGTATGGTTCACATCCAATTTGCTGAGTAGAGTGTTGGAGGCTATTTTGTAAATTACATCGCCGAAGTCGAGGATCGGTAGGATAGTTGGTTTTAAAAGGGTATGTTCGGCAGCATGAGTGAAGGTGGCTTTGTTGCGATATAAGAAGCCGATTGTAGATTTAACTTTTGATTAGAGATGCTTAATGTGAGTCTGGAAGGAAAGTTTACAGTCTAGCCAGACACCTAGATATTTATATGAACCTCTTGGTTCATGTGATTTCTATCATCCTGCTACACCACCATGTCTGTATCAATTATCAGTTCATTTGACTATTCTCTCATCATTGATTTGATTACTTATTTAGTAAATGTTTGTTAATCACTATAAATCACTATAATAAATAAAATTGTTTTTTCTTGTGAACTAGGAGGTTGTGAGTTTAAACCCCAGGTGAGGACACGTTGAATACTAATTACTGCATAAGTAAACATGCATGTAATCATGGTTGTTAAATATGTAAGTTGAAAACTGTGTATGTTAAAAGCACTGTGTGTGTGTAACTAGTCTGTCATGCCCTGATCTTAGAGAGCTTTTTATGCCTCTATTTTGGTTTGGTCAGGGTGTGATTTGGGTGGGCATTCCAAGTTTTTTTTCCCATGTTTTTGTATTTCTTTGTTTTGGCCGGGTGTGGTTCTCAATCAGGGACAGCTGACTATCGTTGTCTCTAATTGGGAACCATATTTAGGTAGCGTTTTCCCACATGGTTTTTGTGGGTAGTTGTTTTCTGTTTAGTGTTTTGCACCTGATAGGACTGTTTCGGTTTCGTTTATTCACTTTGTTAGTTTTCACCACGCTGCGCTTTGGTCCGATTCCTCTTCTTCAGACGACGACTCCCGTTACTTAGTCCCACATTCGCTGTCTTTTGTTGTCAAAATGCCCAAAATAATATTTTCTCTTTGAATGAACATATTAGACAAATTAAGAAAACGTCATTTTAAATTCACACGTTTTTTCCTACGTTTTCTTATGTTGAGCTAAGTTCAGGCCACCAAAAAAGGCTTTCCAACCAGTTTCTTAATAATATTTAGCTGAAATAAGATTTTTTTGTACAGTGCATTTGTGTATTTGTAAATGTTGTATTGTTGAACATTTCTTGTACAATGCTTGTTTTACTTGTGGTAAAATCATTAAGTAAAAAGAAAAAGATCTATTACATTTAAAAAGTCACCACTGTAAAATATAGCTTCTGTATCTACTAATGTGGCTGCAAATCTTGGCTGCTCTGTTCAGTGTCAACCAATAGGGCACTTTGTATAGATTGATCTTGTAAATGCGTTAAACAATCTGAACGGGGCCTGTTCTGAGAACGAACGTAAGGTTGTGACATCGGATGTAGCTTGACCTTTAACCCTGGAGCCAGGGGCCAAGAGGGGTCGGGTGACCCTGCTCTTTACTATGCTAATGAAATGGAAGGTATCTGCTCACTTACAGAACTCTATACACACACACACACACACACACACACACACACACACACACACACACACACACACACACACACACACACACACACACACACACACACACACACACACACACACACACACACACACACACACACACATACACCCACACACACACACACACACACAACTCACTGTCATTCACTAAGCCCTACACACGGTGGTGGTTCATTCAATTACAACACAACACATCCTCTCAGTGGAATTCCTTTGTGAGTATTTTCTTTGCCGCACAAAATGAGCCTAAAGGACTTTGGTTCACCGGTGAGCGAGCAAAGAAAGACCAGAATGTTTTGAAGAGGTAGCAGGAACGTTATTTTAAAGACCTTCAAGAGCAACTCCACCCCTTGTCATCCTCATGTTCATTATCTCCAGCACCATACCGGTGTCCATGTGACAACGACGTGTTTCTCTGATCTGTGGTTAAAAAGAAAAGAAGGTGCTAGTTGCCATGGTGCCATAGTAGCAGCCGAAGCAGAGAGCTCCTGTAAGTGTAAATATGTACACATTGAGTCGTTTTTAAGTGTTTTTAATTGCTTTTTAATCACCTGTTTTGTTTTTGATAACGTTGAGCTCTTATTGCATATGATGGTTTTGACCCACAGATTTTCAGATTGACTAGCATGTCTGTTTTTAGCTAGATAGCTAGCTGGCTAATGTTTTTGTTTACATGATGCATCGAGACACTGCTCCAGCTTTTTGTTTCACCTGGTTGCTGGTTCCTGATCTTCTGGACACATCATTTGAGGAGTCACCTGGAGCTTGAGAGGAATGGGAGATGCAGTAGTGGAATGCAGTGCTGAGGCAGAGGGCTCGTAGTGAGGACGACTTGGTACTACCATGAACTGTGTGTGGTGAGCTTTCTGGTGCCCAGAGCTGCTGAGGCATCACCCAAGTGGGTGCCACACATTGTGAAGGAGGAGAAGTCCCGTGGCTACACGATTCAAATCAAATCAAATGTTATTGGTCACATACACATGGTTAGCAGATGTTAATGTGAGTGTAGTGAAATGCTTGTGCTTCTAGTTCCGACAGTGCAGTATGATCTAACAAGTAATCTAACAAATTCACAATGACTACCTTATATACACAAATGTAAAGGGATGAATGAGAAAATGTACATACGGAATAAATATATGGATGAGAGGTGGCCATGAGGCAAGAAGCAGTAGACGGTATAGAAAACAATATATACAGTTGAAGCTTACATACAGCTTAGCCAAATACATTTAAACTCAGTTTTTCACAATTCCTGACATTTAATCACAGTAAAAATTCCCTGCCTTAGGTCAGTTAGGATCACCACTTTATTTTAAGATTGCGAAATGTCAGAATAATAGTAGAGAATGATTTATTTCAGCTTTTATTTATTTCATCACATTCCCAGTGGGTCAGAATTAGTATGGTAGCATTGCCTTTAAATTGTTTATTGTTCAATCGTTTCGGGTAGCCTTCCACAAGCTTCCCACAATAAGTTGGGTGAATTTTGTCCCATTCCTCCTGACAGAGCTGGTGTAACTGAGTCAGGTTTGTAGGCCTCCTTGCTAGCCCTCGCTTTTTCAGTTCTGCCCACAAATTGTCTGTAGGATTGAGGTCAGGGTTTGTGATGGCCACTCCAATACCTTGACTTTGTTGTTCTTATGCATTTTGCTACAACTTTGGAAGTATGCTTGGGGTCATTATCCATTTGGAAGACCCATTTGCGACCAAGCTTTAACTTCCTGACTGATGTCTTGAGATGTTGCTTCAATATATCCACATAATTTTCCTTCCTCATGATGCCATCTATTTTGTGAAGTGCACCAGTCCCTCCTGCAGCAAAGCACCCACACAACATAATGCTGCCACCCCCGTGCCTCACGGTTGGGATGGTGTTCTTCGGTTTGCAAGCCTCCCCCTCCAAACATAACGATGGTCATTATGGTCAAACAGTTCTATTTTTCTTTTATCAGACCAGAGGATATTTCTCCAAAAAAGTACAATCTTTGTCCCCATGTGCAGTTGCAAACAAAAGTCTTGCTTTTTTTATGGCGGTTTTGAAGTAGTGGCTTCTTCCTTGCTGTACGGCCTTTCAGGTTATGTCGATATAGGACTCGTTTTTAATGTGGACATAGATACTTTTGTACCTGTTTCCTCCAGCATCTTCACAAGGCCCTTTGCTGTTGTTCTGGGATTGATTTGCACTTTTCTCAACAAAGTAAGTTCATCTCTAGGAGACAGAACGCATCTCCTTCCTGAGCGGTATGACGACTGCGTGGTCCCATGGTGTTTATACTTGCGTACTATTGTTTGTACAGATGAACATGGTACCTTCAACCATTTGGAAATTGCTCCCAAGGATGAACCAGACTTGTGGAGGTCTGCAATTTTTTTCTGAGGTCTTGGCTGATTTCTTTTGATTTTCCCATGATGTCAAGTAATGAGGCACAAAGTTTGAAGGTAGGCCTTGAAATACATCCACAGGTACAACTCCAATTGACTTAAATGATGTCAGAACTTCTAAAGCCATGACATCATTTTCTGGAATTTTCCAAACTGCTTAAAAGCACAGTCAACTTAGTGTATGTAAACTTCTGACCCACTGGAATTGTGATACAGTGAATTATAAGTGAAATAATCTGTCTGTAAACAATTGCTGGAAAAATTACTTGTGTCATGCACGAAGTAGATGTCCTAACCGACTTGCCGAAACTATAGTTTGTTAACAAGAAATTTGTGGAGTGGTTGAAATGTAAATGTAATGATATGTAAACATTATTAAAGTGGCGTTATTTAAAGTGACTAGTGATACCTTTATTAAATCCATTTATTGAAGTGGCTAGAGATTTGAGTCTGTATGTTGGCAGCAGCCACTCTAAGTTAGTGATGGCTGTTTAACAGTCTGATGGCCTTGAGATAGAAGCTGTTTTTCAGTCTCTTGGTCCCTGCTTTGATGCACCTGTACTGACCTCTGCTCTCCCTCTGCTGTTTCCTGAAGTCCACGATCATCCCCTTTGTTTTGTTGACATTGAGTGAGAGGTTATTTTCCTGACACCACACTCAGAGGGCCCTCATCTCCTCCCTGTAGGCTGTCTCGTCGTTGTTGGTAATCAAGCCTACCACTGTAGTGTCGTCTGCAAACTTGATGATTGAGTTGTGGCATGGCATGTGGCATGGCATGTGGCATGGCCACAGTCATGGGTGAACAGGGAGTACAGGAGAGGGCTGAGAATGCAGCCTTATGGGGCCCCAGTGTTGAGGATCAGCGGGGGGAGATGTTGTTTCCTACCTTCACCACCTGGGGGCAGCCCGTAAAAAGGTAGAGGACCCAGTTGGGGGGGTACTATGGTGTTAAACGCTGAGCTGTAGTCAATAAACAGCATTCTTACATAGGTATTCCTCTTGTCCAGATGGGCTCAGGCTGATTCCCAGAGTAGCCCTCTGCAAGATCGTCACCAGACTCTTCATCAATAATCTCCCTGACCACCTTCCTCTGATCAAGCCATGAACTGTCCCTCTCCATCTTTGGAGGATGCATGCACTCAAAGACTTGGCCACTAATGGTTAACCTAGCTAGCTACAGCTAGGCTACTCATGATGATGTATTGGTTAACCTAGCTAGCTACAGCTAGGCTACTCATGATGATGTATTGGTTAACCTAGCTAGCTACAGCTAGGCTACTCATGATGATGTATTGGTTGCGCTAGCTAGCTACAGCTAGGCTACTCATGATGATGTATGATGCTTCTCTGTGACACAACGTAAGATTAAACGTAATAAAAATGGTGATTTTCAAAACCTGCAATGAGTTTCTAGCCAGAGGAGGGTATTTTCTTGTTCCCCACATCACCGCGAATCTCAGAGTGTTTGAAAATCACTGTTTTTAAAATGTTTTCACTTTTGACGATGTTTTAATGTTTTAACTTTATATTTTTTTTTCTACAAAATGTAGAAATGCATCGCTGTCACACATCACACTAGTATTGTGCTGGAGATAATGAAAATGAGTTTGAAAAGTGGTGGACTTTCCCTTTAAGAAATTCTGTTTTATTTGTCCTCCCACAGGATATGGTTTGGAAAACAGTTTATAGTCACACACAAATCACCTGGTTTACTGTTTACTGCTCTCTATGGAACTCCTCAAATGATGATTTAATGTTTTATATTTAACCATCCTGGTCTGTTGAGTTTATGACCCAAAACCAGACATGGTTTAATATGCTGCTTTACAGCCAGACTGACTGTAAAATAAGGTGAGTTCAGCCTATAGGTTTTATCTGTACAGGCTGATGTCAACAGAGACACAACAACAGTCCTATATACCATAAACCATAAACGCTGCCTGCACTGGCAGTTAGCCAGGTCGTCAACCTGATGGGACGCAAATATCAATCAAGTCAAAATGTATTGGTCACATACACATATTTAGCAGATGTTAATGTGGGTGTAGCAAAATACTTGTGTTCCTAGCGCCAATAGTGCAGCAGTATCTAACAGTGCAGTAGTATCTGAAATAATTCACAACAATACATACAAATCTAAAAGTAAAAGAATGCAATTAAGAAATATATAAATATTAGGATGAGCAATGTCGGAGTGGCATAGACTAAACTACAGTAGAATAGAATACAGTAAATACTGTACATGATGAGTAAAGCCATATGTAAACATTATTTAAACATGATTAAAGTGACTAGTGTTCCATTATTAAAGTGGCCAGTGATTCCAAGTCTATGTATAGTCGGACGGGGCCACAGTGTCTCCCGACCCCTCCTGTCTCAGCCTCCAATAATTATGCTGCAATAGTTTATGTGTCGGGGGGCAGTCTGTTATATCTGGAGTATTTCTCATGTCTTATCCGGTGTCCTGTGTGAATTTAAGTAGACTCCCTCTAATTCTTTCTCTTTCTCTCTCTCGGAGGACCTGAGCCCCAGGACCATGCCGCAGGACTACCTGGCCTGATGACTCCTTGCTATCCCCAGTCCACCTGGTCATGCTGCTGCTCCAGTTTCAACTGTTCTGCCTGCGGCTATGGAACCCTTACCTGTTCACCGGACGTGCTACCTTGTCCCGGACCTGCTGTTTTCGACTCGGTCTCTCTCTCTACCGCACCTGCTCTCTCTAACGCTGAATGGTCAGCTATGAAAAGCCAACTGACATTTACTCCTGAGGTGCTAACCTGTTGCACCCTCTACAACCACTGTGATTATTATTATTTGACCCTGCTGGTTATCTACTAACGTTTGAACATCTTGGCCATGTACTGTTATAATCTCCACCCGGCACAGCCAGAAGAGGACTGGCCACCCCTCAGAGTCCTCTAGGTTTCTTCCTGTGTTCCTGCCTCTCTAGGGAGTTTTTCCTAGCCACCGTGCTTCTACATCTGCATTGCTTGCTGTTTGGGATTTTAGGCTGGGTTTCTGTATAGCACTTTGTGACATCAGCTGATGTAAGAAGGGCTTTATAAATACATTTGATTGATTGATTGATATGTATATAGGGCAGCAGCCCTATAAGGTGCAGGGTTGTGTAACCGGGTGGAAGCCGGCTGGTGGCTACCATGGTGTGATGTGTTTTTAAAAGCCCACTAAGTCCTGACTCTCACCAACCATCTATCTGGGGAAGCCTAAACATTGGTTTTCTAGTTAAAAAGAGAACCCCATACTCTACACTCGATGATAGAGTGTTTGGGTGCTACCATCGCACTCTCACTCTCTCCCCTTCTCTGGAGGACTCATCGCCGTTGCCGTGGAAACCAGAAACTGATGACAGAGACCTCCTCTGCACTAGATTCATCTCTGGAAGGGCTGCAGTGGCGTTACAGCTACTCACAGAGCAGCCATGTGTAGCAGCATAACTCACTGTTCTGCCGGTTACGCAGAAAGACAGACACCCACTCAACCAACTGCCAACATGACACAGGACATGTTTCAGTATCTTCAGATCTAGTGTCACAATCAGGGTTGGAAGGGAAAGAAAGGACAACGGTTGGTTTCAAGCACTTTTAACAATGAGTAGAAAAGGAAAGACAGGTGACTGGCAGGAAGCTTGTTGTGCTAAACAAGAACCCTTGGAAAGATCAGCGCAATTTGGTCTTGGCTATTGCTGCATTGACTTTGACCACCTTTTCCACCTTTGCGGTCAGCTTATTCCCAAACTGATTTGTCCGAAGAGAAAAACTTGAATCAACTCCAACTAACACTACAATGCAAGTGATGAAGTGACTCTGAAAAGGAGCCAACAGGTCATAGCTTCTTCATTGTTGCCCCCCTCCCTGGTCCAACACAACCTCTGAGATACAAAGAGAGTCATTCCTCTGATGTTGGCATTGGTGGTGACCCCACCAGGCTATCCATCAGTGTACTCCTTGAGGCCATTTTGGGGTCAAAGTATGTCCCTGTGGGGGTCCCCCGGTCAGAGGGAAAAAAACTTGAAAACTGAATAACCTAAACATGTTCCCGAGCACCCAGCGTGTGACAGGGTCAGTTAGGGGTTAGCTAATGGTCAGAGTTCACCTCTCAGCCAATGAGAGCATACCGTGAAGCCTCCAGGCGGGACAAGGTTATTGGACAGCAGGGCAATAGATGGATACTCATGGGAGTGTACTCTCGGGGGATGTGTTCTAGCCCAGTGCACACTGGAGATTAACCTGGAGGAGACCCAGAGGAAAGGGGCAGTGGTCACAAATCAGACATGGTTAGAGAACCACGGACAGACTACAGCTCTCCTCAGAACAGCACCTTGCTGAAAGGGAGCCAGAGACACGTTTCAGCTCCTTCATCCAACAACGATCGTATCACAGCCCTCTACAGCCATTGAGAAGTACAAGAAAACAGATTTCTCTTCACTGAAAAGAGAAAAACTACAAACTTTTTGCCCCCAACAATCTCTATTCCTCACTCCTAAACTCACATCAACATCAGCCTCCAGATGTAACCCTGGAGGCGTCCTGAGACAGTAAAGCCCTGGGCTTTGGCTAAAGCCATCAGCCAACAGACAGCAGCCAGGAGAAAGATTAATACCTGTTGCTTAGTGCTTCATCGCAGGGTCTGATGCTGGGCTCACCCAGGCTCACCCTGCCCACTCTACCCATGATTTAGTGTCTGTCTCTGGGCTGGTGGTTGGAGGTTGGCTAGGGCGCGGGGCGCGGGGGGCTGGAGCTGGGGGTCACTGGAAGTTGTAGGAGTACTGAGCCTACTGGCTTAGAGCCAAAGCAGGGAGAAGTTTATCAAACGAATAGCGGTGGGCACTCACTCACATCTCAATGGGAGACGGTCTGGCAGCCGATGCAGTTATCCAGCATCATAGTACTATGTATTAGGAGGGGGTTCTCAATGGCAAACGATACTCATAGTTCTGCAGATATCCTGTTCATAAATAAGTCAATTATCTGATATTAGGCCTCAAGGCAATTATCCCATATACAGAATGCCATTAGAACATCTCTGTTCTTCTCTAATACTAGATACTAGAAGGGATAATATAAACCTAGACCCTCTTGGCAGTAAAAGTCATCCATTTCTCCATTTAACATAAACCTGCAATGAAGCTCATCCAAAACTATTACAACATGTTGAAGCATCAAAAACGTGCCTTTAAAGGTTTTGGACTTCCGACTACAGCAAGCCTAACACGGCTTCAGTCTTTTCTACTACTTGCAGTCCCTTAATGACAGCCCATTATGACCAGTTAACAGACCACTCCAGACCTCCGAGCAGGTCTCTGTCCTGATCATCAGTCCCACTCTTCCATCTCTCCTCGCTCTCCTCCATCTTTCCATTGCTCCAAATACCCGTCCGTGCAAAGCCATCAACCATCACTCCATCCCTCTACCACTACCTCGCTCTAACCCAACCACGGCTGTAATGACAGCCATTGTTCTCATTAAATAGAGAGTGAGGGATGGGGGGAGAAAAAGAGAGTGACAGAGACAGCGACAGAGAGGGAGAGGGAGAGAGAGAGCGCAAAAGGAAGAACATAAGTGTCAGACATGGAATGTGTGACGCTTCCGGAACATACAAGTGCTCTAACCTCTTATGTAAATAATGATGTCACATCTTTGCTGATCTCTGAATACTGACAGGTGTTCCCACTTTAGCTTCTTCATCTACCATCAACAACACTGGGTATTCACATCCTATATGAGAACGATTTGAATTCTTTATAAGTAAGATTTTAATGGGCCAGGCATTCTTTATAAGTAAGATTTTAATGGGCTGGGCATTCTTTATAAGTAAGATTTTAATGGGCCGGGCATTCTTTATAAGTAAGATTTTAATTGGCCGGGCATTCTTTATAAATACGATTTTAATGGGCCGGGCATTCTTTATAAGTAAGATTTTAATGGGCCAGGCATTCTTTATAAGTAAGATTTTAATGGGCCGGGCATTCTTTATAAATACGATTTTAATGGGCCGGGCATTCTTTATAAGTAAGATTTTAATGGGCCAGGCATTCTTTATAAGTAAGATTTGAATGGGCCAGGCATTCTTTATAAGTAAGATTTTAATGGGCCGGGCAATCAACATAAGTCAGATTTTAATGGGCCAGGCATTCTTTATAAATACGATTTTAATGGGCCGGGCATTCTTTATAAATACGATTTTAATGGGCCAGGCATTCTTTATAAGTAAGATTTTAATGGGCCGGGCAATCAACATAAGTTAGATTTTAATGGGCCAGGCATTCTTTATAAATACGATTTTAATGGGCCGGGCAATCAACATAAGTCAGATTTTAATGGGCCAGGCATTCTTTATAAACACGATTTTAATGGGCTGGGCATTCTTTATAAATACGATTTTAATGGGTCAGGCATGAATGCAAGTGAGCCTTCCATGGTGTCTTTACCAAGCATGCTATTACCATATTCTAAGAATGTTATATTCCACACGGAAGCTAATTGCTTTATCTGAACCGTGGACACCAGCTGTGCACTCATATACAATCACAGCAAGGTATGGAAAAATGATCAATTTCACCAGTTATTTAATCTAGCACATTTTACCCCATGTTTCTCTATTAGCTGTAAGTACTCTCACATTTAGATACATTATTGCACAGAGTGAGTGCATTCTACCTTCACGACAAGTGTCGTGGGGAGGGCTCTGTGGCTAAGGAAACGGCTTTGACCGCCGGCTGTGAGCGCATGTGTATAACTATACATACGTTTCTATAGACCATGAACAAAACACTCCATGTTTGGTAGATTTCTTATTCATGCTGAATCTTTATGAAAACATGAATGTATCAAAGACATGTGGTTTAGAAATGTAGTACATTGAGTCTATCATATAAGTACAACGAGTCTATCAATGTACAGTAGATAGGAGCTTAGCTAGCACATTCTGTATGGAAAACTCCCCCATCTGAAAACAGCTGTACTGTCTGTCTGCCAGAGACACAGTGAGACAAATGATAACAGGTCCCGACAGCATGTGAAGTATACACCATGTTTATCTCCCTCTGTCATGGTCCCCTGCTTCCAACGTATGACAATATCCTGGTGGTGGTGTCCTACAACAGCTGTACTATCAGCCCTAGAACATGAGGGTTTCACTATACCAGTAAGGGATCCTTACAGACATGAAACACATGCTATCAGTCATACTGGTCGAGGTCCCCAGTCAACCAAAACAATGTTTTCCATCTCTAGCACGTTTAGAGTCAGGGAGCAGCTTTTTAGCGGCTCAGCAATGGAATACATTGACAACTCTCATTATAAAAAAGACAACCTAGAGATCTTTGGAATGAGACTTTTTTCTGTTATGTCCTAGACAGGTTCTAATTGGTGGATTTCTAGCCCATGGTGGCCTGATGGTTGACCCTGTGTCTCTGAACAGCATCATGCTGTGGCTCATAAAGTGGGAGTCAATGGAGATCAGCAGAGGACTACTATAAGAACACTGCTGTGGCCCTGAGAGAAGTAGATTCCTGTCTCTCCAGCAGACCTGGATTCAAATACTATTTGAAATCATTCCATTCCTTGGTCTGCCTAGATTGCTACATGGCCGATGTTTGCACTGCTGTGACTATTCAAATGGTTCTCAATCAAACCCAGCTAAAGTTTCTGAAATTATTTCAAATAGTATTTCATCCCAGGTCTGCTCTCCAACCAATCCCTCTTCTCTGATTACAGTGATCAGGCCATATCAAACCCTCTCCTCTGATTACAGTGATCAGACCATATCAACCCCTCTCCTCTGATTACAGTGATCAGACCATATCAACCCCTCTCTTCTGATTACAGTGATCAGACCATATCAACCCCTCTCCTATGATTACAGTGATCAGACCATATCAACCCCTCTCCTCTGATTACAGTGATCAGACCATATCAATCCGTCTCCTCCTCTGTGATCCAACCAGCCGAGGAACAGATGTTGGTGGTAAAGATCCATAATGAACCAACACATGTCCTGTCATCACACACACACACACACACACACACACACACACACACACACACACACACACACACACACACACACACACACACACACACACACACACACACACACAACTCACTGTCATTCACTAAGCCCTACACACTGTGATCCATTCAATTACAACACAACACATCCTCTCAGTGGAATTCCTTTGTGAGTATTTTCTTTGCCGCAAAAAATGAACCTAAAGGACTTTAGTTCACCGGTGAGCGAGCAAGCAAAGGTCACACAGGTCCTGTCCCATCACCTCATAGTCACAGAGTCCCATCAGAGTCCCATAGCAGCCATTTGCTCATTGGCCTGTTGCGGCCAATAGACCCAGCAGTAATTGACTATTTCACACCAGTGAGGCTGGAGGTGGTCGATGGGGAAAGGGCCGAGAGTGAGTCCATCAGTGTCTTGTACCGAGCACATCCATCAATTAAACAGTGCAGAAGGGGAGTGTGTGTGTGTGTGTGTGTGTGTGTGTGTGTGTGTGTGTGTGTTGGGGATTGACTGTATCATATGGCATAACAGACAAAGTTGCCAGCTCACACACTATTTTTGTGTGGCAAAAGATTGATCAATGAATCAATGTACATGCAAAACACAGATATTTACCTGCAGTAGAGCATGCTGGGAAATATGTTGAATATAATGATTGTATACATTTTCCATTTTAGGGTACCACCTCAGTGACAAAGCCCTTACATCCTTTTAGGAGGTAATTCCTCATTGTACCTTACAGTGTATATTAAGGGTTGGTTTGTATCCTAGGAAACAGAAACACACCTTCACATTGTACCTTACAGTGGATATTAAGGGTTGGTTTGTATCCTAGGAAACAGAAACACACCTTCACATTGTACCTTACAGTGGATATTAAGGGTTGGTTTGTATCCTAGGAAACAGAAACACACCTTCACATTGTACCTTACAGTGGATATTAAGGGTTGGTTTGTATCCTAGGAAACAGAAACACACCTTTACATTGTACCTTACAGTGGATATTAAGGGTTGGTTTGTATCCTAGGAAACAGAAACACACCTTTACATTGTACCTTACAGTGGATATTAAGGGTTGGTTTGTATCCTAGGAAACAGAAACACACCTTCACATTGTACCTTACAGTGGATATTAAGGGTTGGTTTGTATCCTAGGAAACAGAAACACACCTTCACATTGTACCTTACAGTGGATATTAAGGGTTGGTTTGTATCCTAGGAAACAGAAACACACCTTCACATTGTACCTTACAGTGGATATTAAGGGTTGGTTTGTATCCTAGGAAACAGAAACACACCTTCACATTGTACCTTACAGTGGATATTAAGGGTTGGTTTGTATCCTAGGAAACAGAAACACACCTTCACATTGTACCTTACAGTGGATATTAAGGGTTGGTTTGTATCCTAGGAAACAGAAACACACCTTCACATTGTACCTTACAGTGGATATTAAGGGTTGGTTTGTATCCTAGGAAACAGAAACACACCTTCACATTGTACCTTACAGTGGATATTAAGGATACGTTTGTACCAAGCAATACCCCGTGACATCATCATGTTTATCTCTAGAAGGTACAGGACATGTATTCTGATCTTTTTTCTGATCTTTTTGTAACCCAGGGAACAATACCATACCCTCATTACTGTGTAACCCAGGGAACAATACCGTACCCTCATTACTGTGTAACAGAGAACAATACCATACCCTCATTACTGTGTAACAGAGAACAATACCGTACCCTCATTACTGTGTAACAGAGAACAATACCGTACCCTCATTACTGTGTAACAGAGAACAATACCATACCCTCATTACTGTGTAACAGAGAACAATACCATACCCTCATTACTGTGTAACCCAGGGAACAATACCGCACCCTCATTAAATCAAATCTAATTTTATTGGTCTGATACATATGGTTAGCAGATGTTAATGTGAGTGTAGCGAAATGCTTGTGCTTCTAGTTCCGACCATGCAGTAATATCTAACAAGTAGTCTAACCTAACAATTTCACAACTACCTTATACACACAAGTGTAAAGGAATGAATAAGAATATGTACATAAAAAAAATAGGAATTAGCGATGGCCGAACGGCATAGGCAAGATGCAGTAGATGGTATAGAGTAGATGGTATTGTTCCCATTACTGTGTAACAGGGAAGCCATCCACAACTATCCAGCCTCATGAATATTAATCCCATTCACAGACTATAGAACCTGAATTCACCTGTGGTCACCAGACCAGCTCAGTAACATACCGCCGCTTGTATGTCCTGTGTTGAATGAAAAAGCCAATAAACTACACTGCCTTTACATCAATTAAAGGATAGATCACTTCCATGCGTTATCTCTGTGTTAACGATGCACACTACATTTATGAATTTTCCCAGAAGTTGTAAAAAGCTTTTCTTACCAAAGTGGCTAGTTTTAGTTGGATACAAATGCTGAATCCCAAATTGCAACCTGTTCCCTATGGGCCCTGGTCGAACGTAGTGCACCATGTCGGGAATAGGGTGCTATTTGGGATGCATGCAAACAATGTCCATTTATCTTTTTAATGGGCCAGATAAATTATGTAGAGTTGAATTGTAGTGGCAAAATAAATGTAAATTACTGACTCAAATTAGCTGAAATTGGATTCCGCCCCACACTGACAACAACACACACATGCACACACACACACACACACACACGCACACACACACACATATCCATGCATTGCTTGGATGTGGTCAACGTTCTTGTTAGTAGATTCCCTAATCAAATCAATACTATGCTATGAAGGCCAGTCTGTCTTACCAGTTTATCTAATTGATATCAATGTTGATGGACATAGTACAATTGTGCGCACACACTCTCTCTCTCCTCTCTCTCTCTCTCTCTCTCTCTCTCTCTCTCTCTCTCTCTCTCTCTCTCTCTCTCTCTCTCTCTCTCTCTCTCTCTCTCTCTCTCTCTCTCTCTCTCTCTCTCTCTCTCTCTCTCTCTCTCTCTCTCTCTCTCTCTCTCTCTCTCTCTCACACACACACACAGCTAGTATTGTCTGGTGAGGTTCTTCAAATGGTGCTGTCCTCCTTTTCAATCTGTACCCAAAGAGGGGTGTTATATAGTACCCAAAGAGGGATGTTATATAGTACCCAAAGAGGGATGTTATATAGTACCCAAAGAGGATGTTATATAGTACCCAAAGAGGATGTTATATAGTCCCCAAAGAGGATGTTATATAGTAGCCAAAGATGGGTGTTATATAGTCCCCAAAGAGGGATGTTATATAGTACCCAAAGAGGATGTTATATAGTACCCAAAGAGGGATGTTATATAGTCCCCAAAGAGGGGTGTTATATAGTACCCAAAGAGGATGTTATATAGTACCCAAAGAGGATGTTATATAGTACCCAAAGAGGGGTGTTATATAGTACCCAAAGAGGGATGTTATATAGTCCCCAAAGAGGGGTGTTATATAGTACCCAAAGAGGATGTTATATAGTACCCAAAGAGGATGTTATATAGTCCCCAAAGAGGGGTGTTATATAGTACCCAAAGAGGATGTTATATAGTACCCAAAGAGGGGTGTAAACAATTAACCTGAACACAATGTTCTATATTTGGAGAAGACAAATTAATCTCCACAAAGAATGTCATTATAGAGAGAATTATTATGTTTAATGAAGCAGCAGACCACAGTGACCTCAAAGTCCTTCACAAACAAAGCACTGCACACTGTGATTGGTGGCTCACCCAAAATGCTATAAAAAATACAAATAAATGGAATATGACTGTGCCTTTCTATAGACCAATCAAACGCATGTCCTTGGTCCTACACATCAGACGAATAAAGTGCCGCCCAAACCTCAACAAATAAATATTTATCTAAATGAATTTGTATTAGACACTGAGGCCAGACTCTTACAGTATATCTACAACATAATTTGTCTATTCATTTAATCATTCAAGGAGACCCCAACCCTAAAAAACCCTGAGAGCTGTGAACTGAGTAATCCATCCTGACTGATCCATGTTAACTCTTTAAACCAGTCTTTAGTCTAAACCAGGCTTTAGTCTAAACCAGTCTTTAGTCTAAACCAGTCTTTAGTCCAAACCAGTCTTTAATCCAAACCAGTCTTTAGTCCAAACCAGCCTTTAATCTAAACCAGTCTTTAGTCTAAACCAGTCTTTAATCTAAACCAGTCTAAACCAGTCTTTAGTCTAAAACAGTCTTTAGTCTAAACCAGTCTTTAGTCTAAACCAGTTTAAACCAGTCTTTAATCTAAACCAGTCTAAATCAGTCTTTAGTCTAAAACAGTCTTTAGTCCAAACCAGTCTTTAGTCTAAACCAGTCTTTAGTCTAAACCAGTCTTTAGTCCAAACCAGTCTTTAATCCACACCAGTCTTTCGTCTAAACCAGCCTTTAATCTAAACCAGTCTTTAGTCTAAACCAGTCTTTAATCTAAACCAGTCTAAACCAGTCTTTAGTCTAAAACAGTCTTTAGTCCAAACCAGTCTTTAGTCTAAACCAGTCTTTAGTCTAAGCCAGTCTTTAGTCCAAACCAGTCTTTAGTCCAAACCAGTCTTTAATCTAAACCAGTCTTAACCAGTCTTTAGTCTAATCTAAACCAGTCTAAACCAGTCTTTAGTCTAAACCCGTCTTTAATCTAAACCAGTCTAAACCAGTCTTTAGTTTAAACTAGTCTAAACCAATCATTAATCTAAACCAGTATTTAGTCTAAACCAGTCTAAACCAGTCTAAATTACCTTACCTCTCTATTGCCTTACCTCCCTAATCTTACTTCATTTGCACACACATGTCTATTGTGTTATTGACTGTACGTTTGTTTATTCCATGTGTAACTGTTGTTTGAGTCGCACCACTTTGCTTTATCTTGGCCAGGTCGCAGATGTAAATGACAACTTCTTCTCAACTGGCCAACATGGTTAAATAAAAGTGAATAAAAAAATATATATTTTTATTTTTATCAGTCTTTAGGGGATCCAAAGAATCAGAGGCTAAGAAACAGACAGGATTTACACCAATAAGTAACGAAACCAGATTGATTAACTATCAGCCAAATCAAATCTAACGAGCTTAATCAACAAAATGAAGCCGATAACTAAATTGCAACCATAAAGTATGTTTTGTAGTGCTAAATAATATGTCTCAGACGATGACAGAACATTTGGAAATCAACAAGATAGTGTGAGACAACACTTACATAATAACCATGTTCCTCCCTCTTAACTAGCTAGTGTGAGACAAGACTTACATAATAACCTGTTCCTCCCTCTTAACTAACTAGTGTGAGACAACACTTACATAATAACCTGTTCCTCCCTCTTAACTAACTAGTGTGAGACAACACTTACATAATAACCTGTTCCTCCCTCTTAACTAGCTAGTGTGAGACAACACTTACATAATAACCTGTTCCTCCCTCTTAACTAACTAGTGTGAGACAACACTTACATAATAACCTGTTCCTCCCTCTTAACCAACTAGTGTGAGACAACACTTACATAATAACCTGTTCCTCCCTCTTAACCAACTAGTGTGAGACAACACTTACATAATAACCTGTTCCTCCCTCTTAACTAGCTAGTGTGAGACAACACTTACATAATAACCTGTTCCTCCCTCTTAACTAGCTAGTGTAAGACAACACTTACATAATAACCTGTTCCTCCCTCTTAACTAACTAGTGTGAGACAACACTTACATAATAACCTGTTCCTCCCTCTTAACTAGCTAGTGTGAGACAACACTTACATAATAACCTGTTCCTCCCTCTTAACTAGCTAGTGTGAGACAACACTTACATAATAACCTGTTCCTCCCTCTTAACTAACTAGTGTGAGACAACACTTACATAATAACCTGTTCCTCCCTCTTAACTAACTAGTGTAAGACATCACTTACATAATAACCTGTTCCTCCCTCTTAACTAGCTAGTGTGAGACAACACTTACATAATAACCTGTTCCTCCCTCCTAACTAACTAGTGTGAGACAACACTTACATAATAACCTGTTCCTCCCTCTTAACTAACTAGTGTGAGACAACACTTACATAATAACCTGTTCCTCCCTCTTAACTAGCTTTAACAAGTGTTGACAGCTTCTCTAGTCAAGAAGGATGCACCAAGTATGGGACAGACTATGGGAGGGGCACAGTACTACATAGAACCATGACTACATGGAACTATATTCCACATCAGGGAACTGATGCAAGCAGTAGAATCAAATTTCAGAAACAGGTAAAAATGCACCTTATGGAACAACGGGGACTGTGAAGAGACACACACAAAGGTACAGACACACGCACTCTACACACACGTACATTGTAATATTGCTGTATTATACATTTTGTATTGTAGATATATAGTGGTGTAATAATGTTATGTGATGTATTGTTTTATATTTTGTTTTATATGTAATGTAAGTGTCTTTATGCGTTTGGACCCGAGGAAGAGTAGCTGCCGCCTTTGCAGAACTAATGGGGATCCCTTAATGAATACCAGTCATTCAGCAAGCACTCCTTGACCACTCCTCATTCAGAGGACAATATGCTGAGTAAGAACCCACCAGATGTTGGTACTCCCTGAAACAGATTCCCTCTCCTCTCTAAAGACATTTCACCCAGGAGGGGTCAGCTAACAGCCATGTGTTCAGGGTCACCCAGGTGTCAAAGGTTATAGGATAATCCCCTTATACACACCATCTGCATTTCTGGATTTCTGCTTCCTGCTCAAGGGAATTATGGGAAGGGACTAAGTGATGCCAAAATGTCACATAGTGATAAAGATGATTTCACTATAGCTATATGATAAGATATAGGATCTATGAAAGCAAACTCTATCTCTCTCTATCTTGTGTATCAGTAAGACACACCCTGTTACGTCTGTCGCTGGAGGAAGACAAAGGTGCAGCGTGGTAGGCGTACATTTTACTTTGATTTAAAATGACACCAAAAAAAAATAAAAAATACAAACAAACTCTGGGGAACGCTCTGTAGCGCTAGACAGCAACTACACAAAGACAAGATCCCACAACTGAAGGTGGGAAAAAGGGCTGCCTAAGTATGATCCCCAATCAGAGACAACGATAGACAGCTGCCTCTGATTGGGGAACCATATCCGGCCAACAACGAAATAGACAAACTATACTGCCCACTCATATCACACCCTGACCTAACCAAATAGAGAAATAAAACGGCTCTCTAAGGTCAGGGTCTGACACACCCGACTATTGTCCTACAGAGTCCAGTTGAGTTAGAGGGCAGTGTAATGCATCGCTGTCTGACCCTACTACCCTGACACAGACCCCTTGACCTCCTCCGGATGTTCCCACACACAGAGGTGATGACCTTCGTACCCTACTGTAATCCCTCCCAACATGGGAGAAAGTAGAAACATTACAGATCAAAGGAATGCATAGAGGTATTTGTGTTTTAGCTCACAAGTGTAGCTTGTCTTGCTAGTTCATTCAGTCTGTAGTCTTTAGACGTTCCTCTACTGAGACAGCGAACGACGGGAGGAATTTGACCAATAGAGTGAAAGCTTGTGGATTTAATGTTCCATGACACGTGTATTTCTATTCAGTTCGTTCTGTTTTTTCTGACAGAACCACGCTCACTATCAAACGGGAAGCAATTAGCACCGCTAACTAACCTGCTTTCACACCACTGCCCAGTGACAGGGGACTAGGCAGGGGGATCTGGCTGAGCTAGTTTGTGTAATGTTCAGGAACAATAGGAATGAGGGGCTACCGCTCCACCATCGCATCACAATGTCATCCAGCACACACTAACCAGGCTGTAGGATCACACAGCCTGTACTGAGTGGGGCTAGCGCTACGCCACCACATCACAATGTCATCCAGCACAGACTAACCAGGCTGTAGGATCACACAGCCTGTACTGAGTGGGGCTAGCGCTACGCCACCACATCACAATGTCATCCAGCACACACTAACCAGGCTGTAGGATCACACAGCCTGTACTGAGTGGGGCTAGCGCTACGCCACCACATCACAATGTCATCCAGCACACACTAACCAGGCTGTAGGATCACACAGCCTGTACTGAGTGGGGCTAGCGCTACGCCACCACATCACAATGTCATCCAGCACAGACTAACCAGGCTGTAGGATCACACATGTCATCCAATGTCACAGACTAACCAGGCTGTAGGATCACACAGCCTGTACTGAGTGGGGCTAGCGCTACGCCACCACATCACAATGTCATCCAGCACACACTAACCAGGCTGTAGGATCACACAGCCTGTACTGAGTGAGGCTAGCGCTCCACCACCACATCACAATGTGATCCAGCACAGACTAACCAGGCTGTAGGATCACACAGCCTGTACTGAGTGGGGCTAGCGCTACGCCACCACATCACAATGTCATCCAGCACAGACTAACCAGGCTGTAGGATCACACAGCCTGTACTGAGTAACCAGGCTGTAGGCTAGCTGTAGGATCACACAGCCTGTACTGAGTGGGGCTACGCCACCACATCACAATGTCATCCAGCACACACTAACCAGGCTGTAGGATCACACAGCCTGTACTGAGTCCAGCACACACTAACCAGGCTAGCGCTACGCCACCACATCACAATGTCATCCAGCACAGACTAACCAGGCTGTAGGATCACACAGCCTGTACTGAGTGGGGCTAGCGCTACGCCACCACATCACAATGTCATCCAGCACAGACTAACCAGGCTGTAGGATCACACAGCCTGTACTGAGTGGGGCTAGCGCTACGCCACCACATCACAATGTCATCCAGCACACACTAACCAGGCTGTAGGATCACACAGCCTGTACTGAGTGGGGCTAGCGCTACGCCACCACATCACAATGTCATCCAGCACACACTAACCAGGCTGTAGGATCACACAGCCTGTACTGAGTGGGGCTAGCGCTACGCCACCACATCACAATGTCATCCAACACAGACTAACCAGGCTGTAGGATCACACAGCCTGTACTGAGTGGGGCTAGCGCTACGCCACCACATCACAATGTCATCCAACACAGACTAACCAGGCTGTAGGATCACACAGCCTGTACTGAGTGGGGCTAGCGCTACGCCACCACATCACAATGTCATCCAGCACACACTAACCAGGCTGTAGGATCACACAGCCTGTACTGAGTGGGGCTAGCGCTACGCCACCACATCACAATGTCATCCAGCACAGACTAACCAGGCTGTAGGATCACACAGCCTGTACACATCACAATGTCATCCAGCACACACTAACCAGGCTGTAGGATCACACAGCCTGTACTGAGTGGGGCTAGCGCTCCACCACCACATCACAATGTCATCCAGCACAGACTAACCAGGCTGTAGGATCACACAGCCTGTACTGAGTGGGGCTACTGCTCATTGGCCTCTTTTGCCTGACCAATTTGTGCTTGTCGTGGCTTCAACATGTGGAGAACTATCTCCAACCCATCCTCACCAATGATAGAGACTACTATCAATATCTGCATGCAGATTGACACCCAAACTGTCATTTGCTGGTTTTTATACTTTTCTTTCACATTGTAATTTCCAGAATGATTCCAGCTGCAATAATGGATGAATAAACAGGCCAGCATGATTTTACTCAGCTTGGCTTTACTCGGCTTGGCTTTACCTTGGCTTTACTCAGCTTGGCTTTACCTTGGCTTTACCTTGGCTTTACTCGGCTTGGCTTTACCTTGGCTTTACTCGGCTTGGCTTTACTCGGCTTGGCTTTACCTTGGCTTTACTCGGCTTGGCTTTACCTTGGCTTTACTCGGCTTGGCTTTACTCGGCTTGGCTTTACCTTGGCTTTACTCGGCTTGGCTTTACCTTGGCTTTACTCGGCTTGGCTTTACTCGGCTTGGCTTTACCTTGGCTTTACTCGGCTTGGCTTTACTCGGCTTGGCTTTACCTTGGCTTTACTCGGCTTGGCTTTACTCGGCTTGGCTTTACCTTGGCTTTACTCGGCTTGGCTTTACTCGGCTTGGCTTTACCTTGGCTTTACTCGGCTTGGCTTTACTCGGTTTGACTTTACTCAGCTTGGCTTTACTCGGCTTGGCTTTACTCGGTTTGGCTTTACTCGGCTTGGCTTTACTCGGCTTGGCTTTACACGGCTTGGCTTTACTCGGCTTGGCTTTACTCGGCTTGGATTTACTCGGCTTGGATTTACTCGGCTTGGCTTTACTCGGCTTGGCTTTACTCGGTTTGGCTTTACTCGGCTTGGCTTTACTCGGCTTGGCTTTACCTTGGCTTTACTCAGCTTGGCCTTACCTTGGCTTTACTCAGCTTGGCTTTACTCAGCTTGGCTTTATTCAGCTTGGCTTTACTCGATTTGGCTTTACTCAGCTTGGCTTTACTCAGCTTGGCTTTACTCAGCTTGGCTTTACTCGGCTTGGCTTTACCTTGGCTTTACTCAGCTTGGCTTTACCTTGGCTTTACTCAGCTTGGCTTTACTCAGCTTGGCTTTACTCGGTTTGGCTTTACTCTGCTTGGCTTTACTCAGCTTGGCTTTACTCAGCTTGGCTTTACTCGGTTTGGCCTTACTCAGCTTGGCTTTACTCAGCTTGGCTTTACTCAGCTTGGCTTTACTCGGCTTGGCTTTACCTTGGCTTTACCTTGGCTTTACTCGGGGCGGCAGGTAGCCTAGTGGTTAGAGGGTTGGGCCAGTAACTGAAAGGTTGCTGGATTCGATCCCTAGCTGACAAAGTACAAATCTGTCATTCTACCCTTGAACAAGTCAGTTAACCCACTGTTCCCCAGTAGGCCGTCATAGTAAATAATAATTTGTTCTTAACTGACTAGCCTAGTTAAATAAAGGTTTTAAAAAACTACTAGGCTTGGCCTGGTTCATCAGTGTGAAAAGATAATGTCTAATGACCTTCCACTGTGCTCTGCATACATTCACCTCAGCATCCTGTATCAGCCTCCATTCAGATGACTCTTCAGGAATAATTACAAAGAGATCAGATTAATATTGATTGGTTTACTCTTGCTTTCTGTCTCTCTCTCATTTCTCTCCTCTCTCTTTCCCCCTCTCTCCCTCTCTGGCTCATTCATTCTCTCAATCTTTCTCTCTCGCACTCTTTCCGTCTCTTATGGGAAGGAACTAAGTGATGCCAAAACATCACATAGTGATAAAGATGATTTTACTATAGCTATACAGTATGAAAAGATGGAATCTGATCTATGAAAGCAAGCTCTCTCTCTCGCTCGCTCTCTCTCGCTCTCTCTCTCGCACTCTCTCTCGCACTCTCTCTCACTCTACCTCTCACTCTGTCTAGATCTAAAATGAAGCATTATGGATCACAGGAACATTTACTCCTACACATAGAGACAGAGACAGATACAATTACTTACAGTCTGCAGGGCCAATCACCTCCCTGATTTATCATCCATGCACAACATAGTAGATTACCCACACAGCACTGTGTTTCTATACATGGTTATACAGTACAACATGGTATATTACCCACAAAGCACTGTGTTTCTATACATGGTTATACAGTACAACATGGTATATTACCCACAAAGCACTGTGTTTCTATACATGGTTATACATTACAACATGGTATATTACCCACACAGCACTGTGTTTCTATACATGGTTATACAGTACAACATGGTATATTACCCACACAGCACTGTGTTTCTATACATGGTTATACAGTACAACATGGTATATTACCCACACAGCACTGTGTTTCTATACATGGTTATACAGTACAACATGGTATATTACCCACACAGCACTGTGTTTCTATACATGGTTATACAGTACAACATGGTATATTACCCACACAGCACTGTGTTTCTATACATGGTTATACAGTACAACATGGTATATTACCCACACAGCACTGTGTTTCTATACAGGGTTATACAGTACAACATGGTATATTACCCACACAGCACTGTGTTTCTATACATGGTTATACAGTACAACATGGTATATTACCCACAAAGCACTGTGTTTCTATACATGGTTATACAGTACAACATGGTATATTACCCACACAGCACTGTGTTTATATACATGGTTATACAGTACAACATGGTATATTACCCACACAGCACTGTGTTTCTATACATGGTTATACAGTACAACATGGTATATTACCCACACAGCACTGTGTTTCTATACATGGTTATACAGTACAACATGGTATATTACCCACACAGCACTGTGTTTCTATACATGGTTATACAGTACAACATGGTATATTACCCACACAGCACTGTGTTTCTATACATGGTTATACAGTACAACATGGTATATTACCCACACAGCACTGTGTTTCTATACATGGTTATACAGTACAACATGGTATATTACCCACACAGCACTGTGTTTCTATACATGGTTATACAGTACAACATGGTATATTACCCACAAAGCACTGTGTTTCTATACATGGTTATACAGTACAACATGGTATATTACCCACACAGCACTGTGTTAATATACATGGTTATACAGTACAACATGGTATATTACCCACACAGCACTGTGTTTCTATACATGGTTATACAGTACAACATGGTATATTACCCACACAGCACTGTGTTTCTATACATGGTTATACAGTACAACATGGTATATTACCCACACAGCACTGTGTTTCTATACATGGTTATACAGTACAACATGGTATATTACCCACACAGCACTGTGTTTCTATACATGGTTATACAGTACAACATGGTATATTACCCACACAGCACTGTGTTTCTATACATGGTTATACAGTACAACATGGTATATTACCCACACAGCACTGTGTTTCTATACATGGTTATACAGTACAACATGGTATACTACCCACAAAGCACTGTGTTTCTATACATGGTTATACAGTACAACATGGTATATTACCCACACAGCACTGTGTTTCTATACATGGTTATACAGTACAACATGGTATATTACCCACACAGCACTGTGTTTCTATACATGGTTATACAGTACAACATGGTATATTACCCACACAGCACTGTGTTTCTATACATGGTTATACAGTACAACATGGTATATTACCCACACAGCACTGTGTTTCTATACATGGTTATACAGTACAACATTTACCCACACAGCACTGTGTTTCTATACATGGTTATACAGTACAACATTTACCCACACAGCACTGTGTTTCTATACATGGTTATACAGTACAACATGGTATATTACCCACACAGCACTGTGTGTCTATACATGGTTATACAGTACAACATGGTATATTACCCACACAGCACTGTGTTTCTATACATGGTTATACAGTACAACATGGTATATTACCCACACAGCACTGTGTTTCTATACATGGTTATACAGTACAACATGGTATATTACCCACACAGCACTGTGTTTCTATACATGGTTATACAGTACAACATGGTATATTACCCACACAGCACTGTGTTTCTATACATGGTTATACAGTACAACATGGTATATTACCCACACAGCACTGTGTTTCTATACATGGTTATACAGTACAACATGGTATATTACCCACACAGCACTGTGTTTCTATACATGGTTATACAGTACAACATGGTATATTACCCACACAGCACTGTGTTTCTATACATGGTTATACAGTACAACATGGTATATTACCCACACAGCACTGTGTTTCTATACATGGTTATACAGTACAACATGGTATATTACCCACACAGCACTGTGTTTCTATACATGGTTATACAGTACAACATGGTATATTACCCACACAGCACTGTGTTACTATACATGGTTATACAGTACAACATGGTATATTACCCACACAGCACTGTGTTTCTATACATGGTTATACAGTACAACATGGTATATTACCCACACAGCACTGTGTTTCTATACATGGTTATACAGTACAACATGGTATATTACCCACACAGCACTGTGTTTCTATACATGGTTATACAGTACAACATGGTATATTACCCACACAGCACTGTGTGTTTTACAACTATACATGGTTATACAGTACAACATGGTATATTACCCACACAGCACTGTGTTTCTATACATGGTTATACAGTACAACATGGTATATTACCCACACAGCACTGTGTTTCTATACATGGTTATACAGTACAACATGGTATATTACCCACACAGCACTGTGTTTCTATACATGGTTATACAGTACAACATGGTATATTACCCACACAGCACTGTGTTTCTATACATGGTTATACAGTACAACATGGTATATTACCCACACAGCACTGTGTTTCTATACATGGTTATACAGTACAACATGGTATATTACCCACACAGCACTGTGTTTCTATACAGGGTTATACAGTACAACATGGTATATTACCCACACAGCACTGTGTTTCTATACATGGTTATACAGTACAACATGGTATATTACCCACACAGCACTGTGTTTCTATACAGGGTTATACAGTACAACATGGTATATTACCCACACAGCACTGTGTTTCTATACATGGTTATACAGTACAACATGGTATATTACCCACACAGCACTGTGTGTTATACAGTACAACATGGTATATACCCACACAGCACTGTGTTTCTATACAGTACAACATGGTATATTACCCACACAGCACTGTGTTTCTATACATGGTTATACAGTACAACATGGTATATTACCCACACAGCACTGTGTTTCTATACATGGTTATACAGTACAACATGGTATATTACCCACACAGCACTGTGTTTCTATACATGGTTATACAGTACAACATGGTATATTACCCACACAGCACTGTGTTTCTATACATGGTTATACAGTACAACATGGTATATTACCCACACAGCACTGTGTTTCTATACATGGTTATACAGTACAACATGGTATATTACCCACACAGCACTGTGTTTCTATACATGGTTATACAGTACAACATGGTATATTACCCACACAGCACTGTGTTTCTATACATGGTTATACATTACAACATGGTATATTACCCACACAGCACTGTGTTTCTATACATGGTTATACAGTACAACATGGTATATTACCCACACAGCACTGTGTTTCTATACATGGTTATACAGTACAACATGGTATATTACCCACACAGCACTGTGTTTCTATACATGGTTATACAGTACAACATGGTATATTACCCACACAGCACTGTGTTTCTATACATGGTTATACAGTACAACATGGTATATTACCCACACAGCACTGTGTTTCTATACATGGTTATACAGTACAACATGGTATATTACCCACACAGCACTGTGTTTCTATACATGGTTATACAGTACAACATGGTATATTACCCACACAGCACTGTGTTTCTATACATGGTTATACAGTACAACATGGTATATTACCCACACAGCACTGTGTTTACTATACATGGTTATACAGTACAACATGGTATATTACCCACACAGCACTGTGTTTCTATACATGGTTATACAGTACAACATGGTATATTACCCACACAGCACTGTGTTTCTATACATGGTTATACAGTACAACATGGTATATTACCCACACAGCACTGTGTTTCTATACATGGTTATACAGTACAACATGGTATATTACCCACACAGCACTGTGTTTCTATACATGGTTATACAGTACAACATGGTATATTACCCACACAGCACTGTGTTTCTATACATGGTTATACAGTACAACATGGTATATTACCCACACAGCACTGTGTTACTATACATGGTTATACAGTACAACATGGTATATTACCCACACAGCACTGTGTTTCTATACATGGTTATACAGTACAACATGGTATATTACCCACACAGCACTGTGTTTCTATACATGGTTATACAGTACAACATGGTATATTACCCACACAGCACTGTGTTTCTATACA